>NW_017386025.1:2475482-2486514 GCF_000237925.1 Schistosoma mansoni | reverse complement strand
GTCCACCAATCCGGTTATAGCGCCGGACATTCGCTTTTCGTCCTCTCACTTTCGTAAACAACACCCCCGCCACGAGAAGGCAGTGAGTAGGACTTCCCTGGCGGAGGCTATATATTCGCTGGCCATATGAGAGCATTTCGAGAGGGAGAGTAGACTCTCCCCACTCTCGGCCGTACCCCGTCCTACCTATTTATTATTTATCTATTCTAACACATGTATATTGGTGCAAAGCGGCACCAAATACATTCGCTCTACACAATAACAATAAGGCTGTGGAGAGATTGAGAATGTAAGGTGCGTATAGAAAAAACAACGAGCAGAAATTAATGTATGAGAGTGAAATAATAATAATGGGAGAGGCAGTTCAGTTACCAAAAGTACAACCAGAAAAAACTCAGTTAAAAAAGTTACGTTTATTTTTTATGAAGAAAGTAAAATAAAGTCACTACAAGATCACCACTGGCTTCTATTCTGACATCACGAAGATACCAAAGATGGCCTAAATTGTAATAAACCGTTCTGGCTTTCACTATATGTGGATTGATCTAAACACTCATGCCACCAGCAGCTACCCAGATACACGAACTTCTCGAATACTTCTATCTACTCATTACCCAGGGTGAGTGCAGGATCAAAGTCCTGTCAGTCTTGTAAAAATACTTTGCACTTGGAATGTGCAAAACACATACCATACCTACGGACACTGAATACCACCTGATTAAGTGTGGATTGCATGACTTGGGTATCATCGCACAGTAAGACAATATTATCCGCATACTGAAGGCCGAAAAACCTTTCTCCAGGAAACAGATCCACACGGCCATTACTTACATCTATCAGAGCTGTTTCCAGAATATTATCAACGGCAAAGTTGAAGAGGAATGGTGAGATTGGACAACCTGCCTAACCCCACTATTGGCGTGGGACAACAAAGTGAAGTGGTTGTGTGCCCTCATTATGTGTAAGGTGTTTGTATATAGGACTTTTCGGATGTTGATAAACTTTTCAGGCACATCCTTCTTCAATAGACAGTCCCAGAGAACAGTCCTGTCCAGCAAATCGAAGGCGTCGATGCATCCTTGACTAGGACAAAAATCATCCTGCTCCTCGCGAGTCAATATTTTTTGTGTTTTGGAGAATCTACGAAGCATGACGAAAGTCAATACTTTGGACTCAATCAGAAGTAGACTTATCCTCCGATAGTTGTTGAATGTGTGACGTGAATCTTTTTCGAAGATAGAAACAACTATTGACTCATTCCGTGATGTTGGACACTTTCTGACTGCCAGGCCTTTGTAAACAAATCGGTCCGTTCCTTAACCAGAAAGTGACCACCATCTTTAAAAGGAGCCGGAGGTAAGTTATCTGGGCCTGATGATTTGTAGCGTTTCAAGAGTTGGAGTCCTTTGCGTGTTTCCGTCTCATTTGGTGGATCAGTCGTGACAGGCCATGGAGGGCAGGACAGTTTAATCGATTTTGTCGGAGCAACAGACCAGTTGGACTTCCCTTCGAAGAACTCTGCCCATCGTCCAAGATGTCGATGGATGTTAGTGATTGGTATCCCATCATCTTCCCAGATTGTTTCACTCACACCATACTTGTTGCTGCCATTGACTCGAATGAGTTGAAAAAACTTCATACATTTACCGAATGCTGCTTTTAACTCATTAGCACGCTCCAACCATCAGAATTCTCGGTCCTTACGCAATGAATATTATCAAATGAATGTGAATGCGATTTGTCTGAACCTTAGTTGAATTAAGAATATCATTTCCAGTAGTAATTATCATTTGATTTATGTGTGGGCTGATACTTCCCGGGTGCCCGGACCGAAGCAGGTGGTTTTCTTAGCCACACCCGAAGTCTTCGACCTAAAGGTCTGACCCATGAGGCAGTGGAGCAACATAAGGAGATGCAGTCTCGTGGTAGCCGGCGACCAACAATAGGTTCGTACATCATTTGTCCCTTGAGGACACGAGAGCCCATGTGCACCATTGTTTTGGAATCAAAGTTTTCCAACTCTCTTAGGTAGACCCTCCGTGTTCATTAACCCGGTTAAAGCGCCGGACCTACCTACCTCGTTTTCAGCTACCGTCAAGCTGTATAACTAGTCCTTACACAAAAACGCCATTGTCAAGTTCAAGTAATTAAACTTGTACTCGGCAAATGAGTTACATTATCATTTATTTCCATTTGTTTGTTGACATTTAACTGGATTCGGATGTGCATCTTGGAATTAACTTATGTTCAGCATAATGAAAACCAACATATCTGTAAATATACTGATGCATCAATATTGGGTATATTTTGAAAATGTACACATATATGTTACTTATATTGCTATTCTAATCCAACCTTTGGTACAGTTTTTGCTGATCCTTATTATTATGATTATATGGAGCAGTTATATATATCCTAGTATGTGTGAACTCTTTCGATCGAGGCTCCACGATTCACCTAAAAAAACTCTAGTTTTTACACTTACGATCAATAAGACACCATAAAAACGTCCATATTGTATATCATTTGTCCTTTATTTGAATAGAGGTCGCCGTATGCTTGGGATCCTTCAGGGAACATTAAAACAGTTCCAAGCTGAATCTGCAGCTGCAATCAAAAAACCTCAAATGGAAAAACGACGTTTAGTTGATGCTAAGTTGGAAGCTCGAGCAAGAGAAGAAAAAGAAAACTTACGTCGTGAACGCGCAGAACTATTTCGTACTCGACGAGAACATCACGTTGAAGTTAGCATTCTACAACAAAAAATGAGATTATTAAAAAAGGTTTGTGTACTTCAAATAATCTTTTGCACTATTAGAGCTATATCAGTAGTAAAAAAACATGATTATCTGTAGAAATCATCAATTATATGTTAAATAACGTGATTACCTTGCTTTTAGTAAAAGTGTCTGCTTACTCGGTTATAATTCCTTGCAGTACGCATTGTTAATTATTATAAGTAGTCAGGACTTATGCAGATTGCCAGCATATCTTTACTCATGACACTACTGTCTTCGGAGTTCATTTCACAACATAGCTTATAGATGTCAAATCCTAAACAAAATACACAGCATACTTTATAAGTACGAACAATTACGACTGAAGTTATTAGCTTTGGCGTAACCGTCTCGTCACTATTTCCAAATATGTAGTCCCTAAAAATTTCCTTTGTTCCAAAAACTGAATTTTCAGTCTTATTCTCACTTTCTTGATTTTAAGTTTTTGTATTTACAATAACTAAACTAGTCAAAGTGCTCTAAAGTGGCACACAAAAATAAAATGACTCTATAGCATTAAAAATAACGTATAACTTGCAACACGGATTCAACCGATTGAAATTTTTTTATCCTTAAAGATTGGACATGTTTCTTAAATAACACAAAATTATGTGTGGTATGTTCTAAGTTACTTAAGACCTACTAGTTGACAGAATTATGGATTTTAGAGCTTAGTGTTGATTTCACCATCAAATACTATCACAATTCTGCCTAATTCACTTAAGAAATCTAGTTTTATCATATCCCTGCATGGTAGGTTTGGCTTCTACTGTATTGTTATCATGTGAAACATTTTTTCTTTTTTAATCTCATGTCTCAATAGGTAATCCTCTAAAAGCTGTATATCTAAGGTTTTTGAGTTTTGTAAATGATAATGTTGCAAATCTGAGCCTAGTTAGCTGATGTTATTGATTTTTTTATGCCGAAAATATTTCTTAGTTTGAGATATGGAAGGAGCAACAGGAAAAGATGAAGGGTTTTTGTCGTACTTCAAAGCCACCATATATATTTTATCGCCCGAAAATTCACAATGAAGAGTCAAAGTGGCGTATAGAAGTGGCGGTTCGCGCTATAGATGGTTGGTTTTTTACATTTATTTATTAAAAACACTGTACACTATTGTTGTTTATTAACTACATAAATACTTAATTCTAAATTCATCGTCATAAGATCTACGTTCAGTACACCT
This sequence comes from Schistosoma mansoni, assembly GCF_000237925.1. NCBI lineage: Eukaryota > Metazoa > Platyhelminthes > Trematoda > Strigeidida > Schistosomatidae > Schistosoma > Schistosoma mansoni. The sequence continues at coordinate 2,482,548 of NW_017386025.1, read as the reverse complement.
ACGGCTGTTTACACTGTGCTGCTAGTTGATGTGATTCACCTTTTTATTCCATCCATGCTCGTATTATTACATTTTATTGATCAGATATAACAATATATGTTCTATATATATGCAAGTTAGAACATAATCACAGTAAGGTCATTTTCTAAGTAGTTCCTAAACTATCTTATAGTTACACCCTTCATGGAAATTAGAAATTAACTCTTGTAAAATGAAAGATGTTGTGTTATGTTTTTTGTTTAGCTTCTTTTTGGATCTATTTTGACATCTTAACTTAAAAAGATTCCGGACAAGATATATAACCACTTAATAGTTAAAGAACAAAATATTGTTAATCCAACTTGAGTATCACTTTATCTATTGTTTAAATGATCTGAACTCAATATATGAAAATTTTTGTCAATCGTATTCATCCTGACTATTTTTTAGTTTGTGCTATTGTAGAATCATTGAACATTTAACTCTAAGTTCACTAGACTTCTTAACAATAATCACTGGCGTTATATAGCTCTATTTTCTTGTTATATTATCTTACAATGTTTACTATGCTCCTTATTTAAATATCTAAACACTTAAAGACTAGTGATTTCTATGTGCATATTAATTAATAATTTCAATCGAAGCACAAACTCACCACACACAAAAGTTTTATTTTATAGCATAACAGCAAATCTATTCCTTATTGATTAGCCCAGAACATCAGGATTACTAAAATGTGTTTATAATCAAACATCTTCGTTCCAAGATTTTGTACTTTTCATATGACATTATAGCTGTTAGGAATAATAATCTTGTAACTATAAATTCATATGATTCAATAGTTCGTTACAGGTTTGTATACTTGATCTGAAATTATAGTAACTGTTTGATTAATATAAGTATTACTCTTGATACGTAAAACAAAGTGAGTGAAATGAATTTCAAACATACAACTTGAGTGTTGTTCGCGGGCGTATCTTACTTTTAGTTTTGGCATTTCAGTTAGTATCCTATTTTCAATGTCAATAAAACATTAATTCCGTATTATTTTTCTTATTCTTCTGCTAATATTGTAGAAGAAAAATTAGTATCGATTTCGATATTTTTCTCATACTTCAGTTTTCATGGTCAACTGCATAACTTGCTGAAAGGATCGATGTTACAGTTAACAGTTTCTTTGTGATACCTTTGACCTTGTTGTTGTTGTTGTTAGTCTTGTTGTGTTAATATGGTATGGCAACACATCTGTGCCAGGCTATGCGTTAGCGGCAACTGACTGGTAACTGACTCTTGTAATCCACTATTGATAATCCTTACGAGTTTGGTATTTCACTTTTGTTTGTTTTTTTGGATGCCTACTTTTCCAGCTCTCATCGCTCGGCGTCGGAAAAAGCTCGAAACAGAATTTGAGGAAAATTTACAAGCACGGCGTCGTATCGCTTCAAGTAATAATGATCCATCTGATAATAAGGTAAACAAAACTGAGGATTCTGACAAGAAGAATCATGATTGGGATGAACATGGGAAATCCGATAAACAATGGTCTTCATTAGGTGATATTTCCAGCGAAGCTAAGTTTAACAGTTCTAGGACTTCTACAAATCAGCATCATGGTCCCAGTTATAATTCACCGCGTTTATCGAATACTTTTATTAGCAAAAACTCCCATAACTCTCATCGTCAAGAATTAGAAGCTGGTGAACTATCAGATGGCAGTGAGACATTCGCTTTAGGAGATGAACCTCAATTAATGGAGGAAGACCAGCATCATGCTATATATACAGAATCTCCAAATCGTGCAAAAAAACAAAACACATCTCCTTTATCATCATCTAAACGATCCAGTAGTCATCTGTCATCACACAGTAGCCCAGTACGTTGTCAACCTCCGACTCAAAAACGTAAGTTGTCCTCTGTTGGTGAATCTCATCCACCTGATAATATGATTAAAGAAAAAGAAAAATCTAGACAGAACTCCACTGGAACTGACTAATTTTCAGTGTTCTCAAGTACTCTAAATTTTCCAGCGAAATTATTCCCTGTTTTTATTTCTCTCACCACTCATCATCAATACACATGATCATTGTCATAGCTTTTTTAGAAAAGAAAAGAAATTATGTTCCAACATCTTGCTTTCCTGATAAGGAATACAGTGTATTTATTGTATGTATGTACGTATTAATGTCTCTTCACACTAGTAAACATTTTACTATTTTATTTTTTGGAAGCCTGTATTTCGCAAACACGTTGAAGTAATATAGAGTAATGTAATTACGTAATTTACTTTTTGTTCTTCTCGATTGTTTGCTAGCTGTCCTGTTGGTTTTTAAATGATGTGCTTACAACCCTCAAATTACATGATGTACCTGTAGATACCTTTGTAGTTCCGGGTTTTGTATTGGCTTAGTTTGGCGTTTGTTTTTCATAGATAACGATCGTATGGCAATAACCTAGACATCAATTTCATTACAACGAAGAGAGTAATTTCTCGTGAGAAGGATATTGTTTCATTGTGATTCTATGCACTTCTTAATAAGTTACCATAAAACATATCTTAATTATTGAACCTTTGGCTCTTTATATTATAAAAGAAAACATTAATGTTTGAATCTGAAGCCCCATATGTTCTAATCAACTGAAATAAACAGTAATGTTATACAGAAGCTATCGGTTCAAATTATCACCACTTAAAATCGAAGCCGTTCATGATATAATTAACGGGACAGAAATGGTTGTTACTTCAAAATTCATAACAAGTTGTCAACCATTAAATCACCAGTCTGTCCTATCTCATGGGCTTTCTAAACGATAAAATTGACCGATTCATGTCATTTTTTGAGATAAAAAGCAGTTTGTAACGTTTTGTAAATTGATATTTTTTAATCCAACATGGTATTGTGGCAACAGCTTCAACTCACAGGTTTCGTTTGAGTGATTTCAGTTTATAAGTTGATTAATTTGAATGAAATTCAATTCATATAGACGAATATTCACGAGATCTCTGTCCACCATCATTATCATGGTGATAAGAATTTGTCACTAATCAAATGATCATAATAATAGGACCTATCGTATGAATAAATTGGCTTCTTTATCATCTCTCTAAGTTACATCTTTTTTTATGAAATCAAACTAGCTAGCCAATTTATGTGACACAGGAATGTAAAGTTTGATATAATGCATTGAAAACTGTACACAAACGGACTGCGGTAGTGTAATAACCAGCCCGTTCATCCGCAGGTGGTTAAGGGTTCAGTAGCATTTGGTGTTCAACCTTTAGGCTACGGGTTCTAACTCGCACTAAAGTATGAAATGGTTTTGTAACGGTTTTTGATCGCTAAAAGAGAATAACAATAGCTAATGGTATTTATAGTATCGTAGATGGACATTTGTTCAAAAACAGTTGTATCAAGAATTTTATCAATGTCCAAATATGTTTGTTACAGCAAAATATGCTAATTTACATATTATTAATTAGCGGCCTTACGGATTTCCTCATTTGTTTTGGACTGTTGAAAGAAGTTAAGGAATGGGTTCTTGTGCTCCTATCCGTTTCTTTAAGTTATAAACCTTAGCCAGTACTCAATAAAAAACAAAATCAATGACTGTTATGTAACATTTGTAGTCATTCTGTCAATTTTAGTAAAACCCTAAACATTTCTAACCGTTTTATAAATGCATGTTGGTATAAATAAAATTATTCTAAGTTTGTCACCATTAGTGATAATTTGGTGAATATTTCTCCTGCATACAACTTGTCAGAAACTAGTGTTTTTTCCCTCAAAGGTTGTCAGAGGTTTGGGAATTTTTCTAAATTTTGTAATTCCTTTTTTTTGAATGAGTACACCACTGGTATGCTGCAATAAGGCTTCAGATACATTCCTATTTTCACTGGACTCAAACACTAAAGTTATGAAAATTGTTGTCATTATAATGAAAGCGATACTTGTAAACTAGTTCTTGAAAACGATTTGTTATCTACTAAGTGAAATAGTCTTCGGTGTCGGTTATTAAGGTTTGAGTTATCTGATTTACACTGTTGCTGTAAGTAAATTAGTTTGGCTAACATAGTGTTTTTAATACTAGCCTCAATAATCATCCAGAATTTGTGAACAGTAAACAAAAAAAAACTAGTCTAGTTCTAGACCTGGATGTGGATATGTAAATCAAATATAGGTAGGGACATTTAGCGACACCCGAATATAGTTTGTTTTCTAAACCTAAATGCAGTATTCGACCCTTTTGATCGAGAGGTTCTGTGGTAGTGTTTATCATCGAAACGCTTATCAAAAAAGCACATATACCTTGTGACGGCTCTACTTGACCGCTATTGGTCTAGTCAGAGATTATAGCGAGTTTTCATCAGAATTGTCAACTTCTAATGGTGTTCATCAGTGTCGTCCGCTGTCTCCGTTTTATTTGGTTTTGTCATAGGTGTCATTAGAAGCAAAAACTACATCTAATCTTTCAGGAATTCATCTATAAGGAGGTTTGCTCATCTATTTAGAATACACAGTTAATATGGTTCTATTTGTTATTTCGTTTATTATATAGTTTGTCCTATAACGATAATAATAATAGTTTTATTCATCAGTATGAATTAGGTCACAGTAAGGGATCCTCAACAACAACTGTGTAATATTGCAATAAATTCCCCCTTAACACACATTAAAATTGTAATTGTTCAGAAAATACATTTTATGTGTGGTTTTCAGTAGTTAATATCTCTCATTCATCAATGCTGAAAGTTTACTATCAGTTCTCTGGTACTACATCTATTTTCCTCACTCATTAGATATGAAGTGCATGAATCCCAATATATATTAGTCTTGCGTATTTTTAACAGAGTAGAAAAAGGGGAGAGTATACCGACGAATACAGTGTTCCAGTTTAAGATATTCAGCATTTAGCGTCATAATAGGCTGTAAAGTATTCATAGTACCCCAAAAGTACGCCGATGCGATTCATAATTGTTTGATTTGAATAAATCTAAAACAAGGGTTTATTGCAATATTTGCACAGTTGGTAAATAGCTAGTCCAAACGTTCGAGCAGACTAATCATACCAAGATACGATATTAGTCCATGAAGCTTCAGTTGATCTGAGTGCTATTGCCATGTGCGGATTTCGTTGTTTGAGTTCGACAAGTAGTTAATAATCATTATTGGAAACTTTAGTTGATATGTGCCAAATTAATCTTTACTGACAGAGATGCATTCATCTTTGATTTCACCATAAACCTTTAATCTTTAATATCATTTCATGATAGTCATTCTCGGGTCTTATTTGTTTCCTTTTCTTTTTAGTTTTTCGTTACCATTAGTGTTATTCCTGCTTCTTTGTTTCATCTTATATATTCCACTTATATATACTCTTTTATGTTAAAGCAGCTTGAGGGTTAATACATATTTATCTTACGCTATTTGTACTTGTCCGAAATTCAATAGACCTCTGTGTACTGGATTTTAGTGCATAGCCTTTGGGGATTAGTTATCTTTACAGAGTAAGTACAATAGAACGAACTTTATTAATTTTTTTTAAATTCGAGCTCCTATCTATATTTACTATTAAAATGCTTTCTTCTAGTTAATACTTCTCTGTCCTTCAGCCATATTGTTATTGCGGAACAATATACAACCCTATTGTTATCATCTCTTTGTGTATTTCCAGTTTATATTAACTTGAAAAAAGAATTATGAAGTAGTATACTCAAATAGATCAATGTATTATGAGTGTTTATGTACATTTAAAAGAATAATGACCACTAGAAGAGTATCGTATCGACTACATATATAGATTTCACTGGTTACCACTGAAACCTTATTGGAAGTGCACAGATTAAAAATTATAAAAAAGTATATTGAACTTTCAATTTTATTTAATAGGTGGTAACTTAATGGTTGAGCCTCTTGACTTCTAACCATTAGCCGTAACTTCAAGAGACGTTCCACTTATTTGAGTTTGAATACATTGATTAGTATCAGTAACACACACAAATTGTGTGTTCCCGAAGTCATATGTATGAATTTGTCCTTTGTTACTAAGGTGTCTTTTTATTCTGTTATCGTTTTAAGTGGCATAGAGTAGAATTGAAAATGATGTTCGATAGTGCATCGATATGTTATGTATTACTCATTGTTTTAGAAGAAATACCTCACATTTTGAAACATATTACACTGTGAATAATGAATTCCAATCAGAAATCTTCAGAAAATAAAAGTTTTCCATCAAATATCAGTGATAATTGTCAAACTGTATTAGATCGTTTAACTGAACGTCATACGCAGAGTCAAGTTGTTAATAGTCAACGAAAAAAGGTATTGGACAGTGAAAATGTTGACTCATGTGGCAATGGAAATATTCGTGAAAATTTTTTACAACATTTCACTCAATACAAATTAGCTATTGTTACAAATTTAGAAGATATGACCAAAAAAGTACACGAATGTGATTTACCAATAAATGAACGTACTCAGGTTAGTATTCATTTATATTATGTGCTATATGTAGCTAGAAGTGTTATTTTATTAATTGGGTGGTGATACAAACAAAATCTTTTTTAATCTTATCTGTTAAATTCAGTATTTTCTTTCCCATATTGTTGTAGAATACAACAGTCTGTTGTAATATATTCGTTGAGATTTGTCACCAAAATACCAGAAATATTATTTTAGATTGTCATCTTGGACAGTTGTTAGCGCGTAATAAAAATTATAAAAATCCCCGAGTAATGTCCTTATTGGTGTTCACACTCAAATGACCAAGTAGGATATAAAGATTACCTTGTAAATACCCTAGTCTTCTCTCTGCGTATAGGGATGTAGTTGTGTCGGCAAACTGCCGTTTGTTAGTTATTCGATTTTTTCAATCGTATTAGATTCACTCTCGTATCAATAGTATCGTGGTTTATGCTACTTATGTTGACAGATATAAGTAGTATGTAGCGCCAATTGGAACTGGTTTTCTTAGGGGGTCACACCCCAAGCCTTTGACCTAAAGGTCTGACCCACAAGGCAGTGGAGCATCGTAAGGAGATGAAGTCCCATGGTAAGCGGTGACAAATAGTTCATACGCCATTTGTTCCTTC
>NW_017386025.1:2378259-2475282 GCF_000237925.1 Schistosoma mansoni | reverse complement strand
TCCGATAAGACACCATAGTGAACGCACACTCTGGTGGTGAGTACCAATTTAATTATTTAATTGAAAATTTTAACGCTTTCGTAAAATATGAAAACCATACATCTAAGATATAAGAACTCTCGTCTAAATTTGAGCGAATAGTTCCACCGCACTTGGGCGCCTACTACAAATTCATTCGCTGAGATTTTACAAATATATATTATTCCTATATAATGTCATACATCAAATGTCTTACATCAACTCGGCGCTCAAATACTGTGAAACTATTCGCTCTAATTTAGACGAGAGTTCTTATATATTTGATGTATGGTTTTCATATTTTACGAAAGCTTTATAACTTTCTATTAAATAATAAATTGGTTCTCTCCACCTGAGTGTTCGTTCACTATGGTGTCTTATCGGATATGTTGCATTGGATGTAATAATTCATTGATAAATATATGGGGGCCCGATGAATGAATGCTTGAACACCACCGATTAAGTCAGAGCTTATAGGGAGCTGTCATCCGAATTGATGAAATTGAATGGTGTTCGTCAGGGTTATCCCCTTTCTCCATTTTTATTCGGTTTTGTCAGGGACCTTCTTTTGAAGATAATCCCCTCTCCGTGTGAATTTTCAGAAATGAATCTCTTACCAAGATATTCTCATGTGTTGATTTAGAATATGTAGATGACAATTCTATTCAATGAAGATGCTGGTCTCCTCGAGCAATTCAATCGAGTTTGTGTTTAACGAAATCTCGTTTGACTTTTGCTGAATTATATCTTATGAAGTATCGGCGATATATTCGTCTACTAATCAAAGGGCGAGTATACTGTGAAACAGTCCTATCGTTTTTAATTTGTTATTGTCCTATGTGGCATTTACAAATAGTAAACATTCGTAGGTCGCTAGTATTTGACTATATACGTCTTGGAATCATTGCTCGTGTATGTTAGGACCATTAACCGAGCAGTGCAAAGGTTAGATGCAGAATACTAGGTAAGCACGGCAATTCGGTTGACGAGGTAGTGAATCCTCATCAACTGAAGCTGTCGCAACATTTGTTATGCATGGCTAACCACAACCTGCCTTGACGCGTTATGATAGCTGGTGTAGAAGTAGGTTGGGATGCAGGTAAGGGTAACCAAACCAGTATCGTAACATAAATCGTTGAAGCCTTTTGCTGCTGAACTGAGCCATGTTTATAGGTCCAGACTACCTGATTGGAGTCCATGCGATTATCAGGACTAGTCGGTAGAGACTTCGGGTGACATGGCCCAGAATCGTTTCCATTTGCACATACGCACTCACTGTTTGCCCTCCCTTACATCATAGGTCCCTTAGTCATCTTAGCTTTTTTCATCCCACGAACCTATACGTCCTGCTGAATCATTTCTTTTCTTCCAAATCTTTTCTACAACCATTATTACTGTTTTTACATATACTAATCTTGCATTTCACTGTGCTACATTGAGGTAAGTTGAATGATATAAATATGTGCTAAGTTCTTCGTTGCGTACGACTAACGATTTACATTATTCACTGTGACTACTGTTATATGTCCAATATCTAATCGGTTATACTTCACTCTCCTACCTTACAGTTTGTGGATGACATTTTAGCTCGGTTAGAACATATGCAGAATTGGTTGAATGAAACGTCAATGTATCTAACTTCATTCGATAATGAACAAGCACGTTTAGAGTTAAAGGTTAGTTTTTGACTGTATGTTTATGTTGTTATGCCTAAAAGCTGTGGCATTAAATTAGTGGTAAAAGCACTTATATTTCAACCACCAGATCACATACTATAATAATGCTCCATCATTTTTTGCTTTAGACAACCATTATTTATTTATTTAAGCACATAAACATTGGTACAAGGGGGCACCAAACAGATATGCGCCACATAAATCATTTGATTTGCGTGAGGGCTGGGATACTGCCCGGGAGCACAAACTAATGCAAGTGGTTTTCTTAGGGGGCCACACCCTGAACCTTTAATCTAGAGGTCTAATCCACGAGGCAGTGGAGCATCGTAAGGAGATGCAGACTCATGGTAGCTGGTGACCAACAATAGGTTCATACGCCATTTGTCCCTTCAGGACACTGGAGCACATGTGCGCCATTGGTTTGGAATAAGGGTTTTCCAGCTCTCCTATGTAGACCCTCCGTGTCCACCAACCCGGTTCAAGTGCCGGACATTCGCTTTCCGTCCCCTCAATTTCATAAACATCACTCCTGCCGCGAGAAGGCAGTGAGCAAGACTTTCCTGGCAGTGGCTGTATACGCGTGGCCATTTGAGAGCATTTCAAGAGGGAGAGCTGACTCTCGCCACCCTCGGCCGTACCAGGGCATCTAACAGTGTTAAGTTTACAGTAGTAATAGAAATACTTTATTAGCATGTTGTGAAGAATCAGTTGCGTTGTCCGAATAAATCATTCAGAGAATTAATCTGACAACCAATTCGCCCAACTGATTCCCAGATTTAAATCAATTTGATTACTTAAAACAAAGTCACTCGTCAACTGATTGAGTGTATGAATAAATATTAGGAAATAATAACTACTACTTATATGCAAAATGTTCGACCCAAGCTCCATCACGTTTGGTCATTTTCTAGTCAATTAATAAATGACCTTGAAAACGAATATTTCTCATCGTCTTAGTACTATTTTTCCTTTAGTTCTAAAACTTCTCGAATGTCTAAAATTAAGGAGGATCTAGTAAGTACAATGAACACATTACAGAAAGACCTTGTTTATGCAACCATTGAAAACCAGGAAGCACTAAACAGCTGCGTATTGATATATAACTCTTAGGTGATGGGCACCCACAATCCCTCTAGGGATCGTAATGTGGGCCCTCCATGGTCTCAGTGAGCACTTAGCATTCTAACTGTCGAGTTAGAATCGAGTGGTTTGAATTCATAACCTTAGTGATCTTGCGCGATCATCATCTGTCGCCACAGTTTCCATCTCGTTCTTCCTAATTTTCAGCAGTTGTCTAAACAAAGTCTGTCTATGATGTGAAAATTCAGATTCAAAAACTCTCCACAGCATCCTGTAGTAATAATTGCTTTAGTTTAGCAGCTTCGAACATGTTCAAGTGTATTAATCTCTTGTTTTTTTTCACTTATTTAGAGCTTAAATGATCTATTTCAAGAGAAAAAAACAGAATTATTACCAAATAAGAAATTCGGTTTTTCATGTCAACAGACAACTAAGAAACAGGGCAATGTAAATAAAAGTGAATGTTATCCAGAATCTTCAAGTTGTAACACATCATCTATTGTTGCCCCGAACAATAATGACTCAGTAATTTATGATGAACGTTTCAGTTTAATCAATATTACTGGCCCTCAACATTTTATTATACCAAATATTAATTGTTCATCGGATTCATTTATTTCACAAACTGTTTACTTGATTGATTTAATAGATTGTACAATCGAAATACGTCATGTATTTGGTAGTTTAATTGGTCGTCGTTTAAAAAATTGTAAAATTTACGCCTATCCTATATCAGGTTCAGTATGGCTTGATGAATGTGTTAATTGTGACTTAGTATTTGCTTGTCGTCAATTAAGAATACATCAAACATCTAATTGTCGACTTGGATTACATATGGCTAGTCGACCAATTATTGAACAATGTACAAATTTAAAAGTAGCTCCATATCAACTTGTTTATAAATCACTTGATCAAGATTTAACTACAGCTGGTCTATCAACTAATAGTAATTTATGGCATGAAGTTGATGATTTTAGTTGTCCTAATAGACGACTTACAAAAACTTCTCCAAATTGGTGTATAATACCTGAAGTCGATTGGTCTTCATTATGCCCAAATAAAAATTAAAAATCTATATAATATAATGTAATACTTTTAAAAATAGAAAAAACGGATTTTTTTTAAAAATGTCTACAGTATATAAACATGTTATGTAATTATTATTTATTTATTTTGTTAATCTTTTTACTTGTTCTCAACTATTTGTGTACACTCTTAAATGTCCCATCAATATTACTCCTTCTTATTACATTTCCATCACTAAGAGATCAGTTTCTCTCAAGTATTTTTTCATTTGTTCAAATCAAATGAGATGTAGGCTTTTTTAATGTATTAAGGATGACGAGTTTCTTTCATTTTTTTGACCAACATATTAGGTTTCCTAAAAGTTTTTCATAATTATCCAATATCTCTTGATTAATGCTATTCAATGTACACAATCCGTTTACATGAAGTTCTACCTCTCTTTTAAATTATATTGTATGCAAATTAAAGAACTATATTGGTTCTATAATACCAAAAGAAAACTGTTTAGTATAGGTGTTTTCTTTGATTTTAAAAAAGAAACTATAAAAATTCACCAAATTGACAAGATTTCTAAACAGACTCATTACTAAAAGTTAATTTTGTCCATATGTCTGTAGTGTATCCTCGTTCAATGCCTATTCTTAAGAAACTGTAATCAATTACATTTTGATTGAAATAATATTTGTGATATATTTATGAAATACATAAATTAACAGCAAATGGAATCTGGAATTTTGAACTATAGATTTTTCTCTATCACATAAAGTCGGGTCACTCCTTGAATAGTAATCCTTATTTAAGAACCACTATAATGTATCGAATACGCACAATCAACAGTTCCATTTATCAAAATAGCTCTGAAAAACTAAAGCATATAGGTCAGCATTTATTGATCACTACTAAACGACTGGTTAGTCTGAAGACTTGAACAGGTTTTGGTGGTCCGAGAGCTTACTCCAGTTAGATCGTTTCTGAATGTTATCGAGTCAAATGGCTTTGGTGAATAACGGAATTAAATAAGTCAAAAACGAGAATGGGTTTTGAATACGTATATTTCGTACAATCACTGATCGGAATGCAAAACAAAACGGCGCGCGGTGGGGAAAGCATGTGAGCCAACTCAATTAAATTAAGCGTTACGCAATATTACAGTCAGACAAAAATAAGTTACAGACGTCATGAGTAAGATCATATAAAAAACAGTCCGGATTATTAAGATAATAAGTGACGGTAAAACGTTGTTTGAGAAAGGAATTAATCTGTCCAGAGGTTAGACTAACCTGTGTGGGCTTGACACAGTACCAGACCTCACAAAGTAACATGTTTTTTCTCAGTAATTCCATGCATAAATACGAGTGCATATCTAGAGTTACTGCCAGTGCCCAAGGCCGAGTAAAAAAGGATGGTTAGGTATGGGTCAGCAACTCCATCCCCTACAAAACAACCTTGTTAAAAAACGTTAACAACATTAAACAAACTCCAACTCTGACCTTGGTGTTGAACGGAGAATTATGACGCCTCATTACGAAAGCCGAGGCTCTTCGAAGGTCACGAGGCCGATACCTGTTATATCCTGGTGAAGACATAAGAACGGGTAACTCCAAGGACCTATTAATGGACTAAAATTCTATATATATTCTTATTGTTTAACTATCGAGTAATCTTATTATAAGCTTCATTTTGACCCATGGATTGTTTTTGTACGATTTACTGTCCCTAAATTATATTCAGTTTATTGATTACTGTCTCCCACGTTCACAGTTACATTTGGCTTGATCTTGTACAAATGTTATTTTCTATTTTATGGTGTTGATGCAGTCTGTCTGTCTGGTATATAAACCAAATATGCTTAAAATAAATGGTTCGCATAGCAGAAGCTGTAATTGGTGTTCTGGACTCAGCTGGAAGGGCTAGGCGGACAAGGGACCAATAAGGACGCTAGACTACTCATACTAGTCGAACGTCATTGATTTGTCACAGTGTTAAGATCGGAAAAGTATTTCGATTGGCGGATAATTCACGTGATAAAAAAGTCGGACATAAAATCATAACGAATCGGATACGTCCAGTTTTTTATAAAATCATAAAAATATCTATTCTAACGATCACAGCAACAATTTTTATAGGTACATGGAAAGTCGGAGACTGGGAAAACAAGTCACGAAGAATCAGATAGATATTTTCATCATTAAAAATTCAAAGGCACAGTGGAAAACGTAAACACCAGGAGAGGTGGTGACAGCCTCAGATCACCACTAGCTGGTGGTTGCCAAGATGAAAGCACTGGACAACTGGGAAAACAGCATTACAAAGGTTTGATACGGCCTTCCTTCAAGATACTAATAAACTTAACCAATTCAAGATAACTCTCAACAGCAGGCTCCAAGCCTAACAAGATCTACTCAAAGAAGAAGAAACTACTATGGAGGACAACAGGAAAGACATCAACGACGCACTAACTTCAATGTGTCAGAAGGTTTTCGGCCACAACAAGCATCATCATGGAAAATAGACCTCTATGGAAACTGTGGGCAAGATTGCAGAAAGGAAAAACAAGAAGACAGCAATTAACAACAGTCAAACAAGAACAGAGAAAGTCAATACACAAACTGAATACACAGAAGCAAAGAAGCAAGTAAAAACGAGCATTAGAGCTAACATGTATAAATATTTGGAAGACCTACTAATGACAGAGGCTGCAAGAGAAATAAATATGCGATAACTACATGACACAACGAAGAAACTGGTAGGGAAATATGGTAAACCAGAGACACTGGTCAAGAACAAAGAAGGCGAACCAGTCACTTAGATTTAAGAACAGAGGAACAGGTGGGTAGAACACTGGAAAGAAGGATACCTCATCAAAATACCAAAGAATGGAGATCTGAGCAAATGAGAAAACTACAGAGGCAGACTCAAAGTTCCGTTCGTGCATTAAGACTCACGATGTATCTCAAGAATTGTTCTTATAAATGAATTGGAAGCTTCTCAACAGCATAAACTCTAGTATCTCAGCAGTAATTTAGGTGATCAATTACATTTAATAATAACATCTAAGCGTCTTTGCATTTGGTTGACTTCTAGATCAGTTAAAGATCTCCAGGATATTTTTGGGTCCAGAATAATTTTCACGTACTTCTTTATGAAATCAACATGTTTTTTTGTGTAACTGTATCTTAATATAGTAGCTACTTAGCGTCCAAAGTACGCTCCCCTCTCCGTTTAATTCAGTTGGGACAACGTAGTAGTGTCATTAACCTTCACATTGAGAGGTTTATACCCGAGTGCCTGGTGAATTATTATTATTATTATGAACCAGAAACTTAGGGATCTCATCAATGTATTTCACTCAGCTACAACGTAGGACCAGACACATGCATGGGTCCAAGTTGCCATACCTCATTAGCACAACAAGATGAACACCGAGTTCATAGAAGTAGTTAATTTAGTGGTGGTAATATATAAAGGAACGACTGTATATAAGGATAAAGTACAGGAAGAAAGATAGATACAGAAACATTATCAATTATACGCTCATATGATTGGTACTGGGATTAAAATAAGGAGAAAGCTTGCATTAAAACAACTCTTTTGAAAAAATATACATATATATACAAACTTATGAAAACTATACAAAATCAACAATCATGAACTAACAATCTTTAGTAATAGAAAAAAATCAACAAGCGAACTTTTCTTTTCTCATGGTGAGCAACAGGTTTCAGGTGGAGAATTAAAAGCCATGAATGAAATTCATAGCAGTTATGTGAGTATTAAGAAACAATTATTTATATACGTAGCTACCTTTTTAGTTGTAAAATATACATACGCACACAAATTTAGATATTGAAAACATTTTATTTCCTAAACTGGCTACAAAAAGGAAACGAAAAAAAAGGGAAAAGACAACTGATCGAAAAATCATTCAATAAAAAATAATAATCATGTATAATGATGAGGCAGTAGTTGATAGGCATGACATGAGATCTGATATATATCATTGTGCGAGCTCAAAAAAGGTTTCTAGAAGCTGTTGACTCCTCATCTATAATGGTTGTATTTTCAAAACGGATAATTCTGAACTGTATGAAAATTTGGCAATGTGTGTGTGTAGGAGAGATCAGTATGACTACTCGTTGGTAGTGAATTATCATCTTGATGTTGAATGTACTGAGGAGTAGGGACCATTGTAATTTGACTTGGCACTGAGTCTGTAGATGCACTGTCGGATGGTAATGTGGCAAGTTCAAAACTTTTCTCTTGTATAGGCCAAACACCATGTTCAACAAGATTGATCAACCGACAACTTGTTGGGTCTTCAGCTGCTAATTTGACAAATACTAAATGTTCAAGGCACTTGGATGCGATGGATCGTAAAGGAGGTAATCTTAGTAGTAATTTTGTGAAACGGGAAGTATCTTGAGGTTGATTAGTCGTACAATACGAATGAAGAGCTGAATAAAGCTGCTCCCTGACAGCTTCCACGCGATGACGTGATGACAAGCCATTAGCATCTAAGAGAATAATGCGAGAAAACCAAGATATTAATTTACAGTCTTGATAAGATCTGAAATTTTCGATTTCCAACAACAGATATGTTTAAAAAATTGGATGACGTGGAAGTTCACGCTAAAGCATTAAAAAGTAGGTGGCAATGAATAAATCTAAAATTCCATCTATGGGTACCATCAATCCTTTTGCTTTTAAATTTACAAAAAGTAGCTGTCGTCATAAAAAATTCAAAGGGTGAATCTCGACAACCAGACGATAAGCAAGGTTACAACGCACACGATCAGTTCTAAGGAAAGTTTCAAAAACAACATACCCACGATTTAGATCTAACGACCAATTTAGCTCACTGAAAACCGGAACATAAAATTAGGGATCAAATAATACGAAATGAGAAATTCCTAAATCCATTTAACGCACGTTTTGGGAACTGCTAAAGATGAGATTATGGGAAATGATATTCTTGATCATGGTAAAAGACTCATAAAGTTTATTTGTTACAATGCTATTACATAAATAATCGATACCAACACATTAATATAATTTAGCACATCTTAATTATTGAGGGGAATGCAAACCCCCAAGTAATTGAAGAAAAAAAAGTATGAAACCCTTTCACTCGTAAAACAAACATGAAATAATTTGTCTTTATTATCAAAATCCTGTTATGCTTAAAATGATTGAGTATTTATTTAAAAAATTATCTTTGATAATAAACACTGAGAACTTGATAAAGTAATTTAAGTTTTATAACACTCATCTATGCCTATTGATAAATCTTTTGTTAGCTTAGGTTTGTATGTAACAATAAGAGGTCTGACTGTGCTCCTTGTGAAATGACCTTAAAAACTTTTTGACATTACTAACAGTGTGGATAGTTACATGTACTGTTTGAAGAAAATTGGCGTTCATTGTGCAATGTATTTCATTCTTCTGAAGGAGAGTGACTTCATTATCACCCATTTATATGATTTACCTTGAAAGAGCTTGTTATAAAGTTGAATGTTGAGGTTTTCATCTGTTTAACATCAGCATATCAGAAGTCAAATGTATTTGGCCACTTTATCATATCACCACTCACTAATTAAGAAGACAATTAATAATTAATCGTATCGAAATGACAAACATTATTTCAACGTCAGTAGTTGGGGGTTATTAGTTATAATCATATGACACTAGAGCTAATGTCAAACTTGATTTATAATACGACGATCAAAGGCCTTGTTTAGTATAGCATTAAACCAATGATAAATAGTATATAAAATCCTAAATTGAAAATTTCCAGTTACAATACAGATAAATTTGCTTGCATTCATCATTTTCGTCTTCATTTCTAATGATTCACATGCCATTTCCAAAATCAACTAGTCTAGACTGATATTCGCTCTCATGTATTGTATTTATGCATACACAATGAAGTGTTTATCAAAATATTACACTAATCTATTACATCAAAATGAAGAAAAAAATATGTATACAAAAGAATCAACGACAGACTCATGAGTGAAGAGGACATATTATTGTTGTGTATATCATACTAAATAATTGATTTGTGCTAACTGAACTGAAGCCTCAGAAAATGAATGAGTATAAAATACATAGATGTGTGAATGAAACAAAATATTCAAATATTTTCACAGCATACTTAGACACAAGTGTACATAAATGGGGTTTGAATTAGTGAAAAATACGTATGTTTACAACAACGACGATCATAAATGTAGATCGTTCGAGCAAGTTTCTGGAATGTACATTGATAGGTAAACACAAAGTGACCTGATGATTTCAAGTAAATAAATATAACAAACTGATGTTTCTTTAGTTCAATAATTTTACATGAATTTCCTAACACGGTAAAGAATTCAACTAATTGATGAAAATAATACGGTAGCTTTATTGGAAAGTGAAAAGGGGTGGACAGTCATGTCTTCGCGTAAAAACTGTTCTTATGGCTCTCGGGAGAATACATGATCTGATATATTTTTGATGAGATATGGACACAGATCACGATCAAGGACAAGTTAAGGACCATCGAAGGAAACAATTCCCGAAGAAATTCACCAAATATGAATGAAGATGACAAGCCCTCACATGGAATCCTGAAGGTCAAAAAAAGAAGACCAAAGAACACAGTACGCCGAGAAACGAAGACACACATGAGAAGACTGAACAAAAGTTGGATAAAACTAGAAAGGAAGGCCCAGGACAGAGTAGATTGGAGAATGCTGGTCGGCGGCCTATGCTCCATTAACAGTAACAGGCGTCAGTAAGTAAGTAAATGAAGATACAGCAACAACGATAGCTACACATAATTTGACTTGAAGTATGTCAAAATCTACAAGTGTTTTTGGAAACAATTACATGTTCCAAGACAATTATTAATAGCAGAATAATAGACATAAAACTAAGTCATCCATTCATCTGAAATATAATGGCACACTCAAACACAATAGCCGCAATTTGATCTATTTAATTTACTATTCAGTACGGTGGAAACGATTATTAGTAAATTACTGTTAAAAAAAACTGACCAAATAACTCACCAGGATTAAAAAGAATAATAGCACGTAGTAAAGCTAATTCAGTTCTTTGTAACGATAAATCACGAAAACGTGCAACAAGTTCATGAAGAATTCTATCAACAAGAGGACCTAGACCATGTGATTTAGCCACCTCTCTACCAAGATGACGTCCAATCGATAAAAGCAAACCGTCTCTAATAACAGTTGAATGATACGCTGAGCTGATTAAAACTAATTCAGGCCAAGCTTTAAGAAAAAAAAGAAAAAATAAGAAACGAAAATAATCAATTATAATTCGATAAACATAAAAATAAAACATTATGATAGGTTTATATATTTGGTTTATTCATATAACAAAATTTCATAATTTGTTCAGTGAGACAAATTGAGAATGACTAAAGGGTTTCTGATTAATTACATTTCAAATAAGCTAATGTCTTAGACATATCACATTAACCCAAGTACAATAATTGTATTAATAAACACAAGCACATATTAACAAGCAGAAAGAAATAGGGAATAAAAGGAAATTGAAAACTAGTTAGTTATTAATAGGGGGAGGGGGTTTGTTTATGAAATAAACAATCTTGAAATAATTCTGTGCAAAATTTGATAATATTAGATTATGTTGTATCTCGAACTTAGAATTCTTAGTCTATCGCGCAATACTTGAGCAGTCGAACGCTGGAACCCTCCCAAGTCACGAATCAAAAGACAGAAGACAAGTAGAAGGAATGTTATTCCAGACAGTGTCGAATATGGTACAAAATTATCAGGTATTCATAGTTTTTAGTAGAAACAAAATCATCATTATAGTTATCCAATCCGCAGACAGGGAGTTATCAGCATTGTCCAATAGGGAAGCTCCACGTGGCAATTCTGGAATATTCTTCCAAAAGCTGATTGGATGGAACATGTTGGGCTCCTTCTGGGCTTCCTAGAGCCTCCTCGACTTCACCTGTGGACCATCCTCACAGATTACTACTCTTATATATCATGAATTTTGAAGAAATGTAATTTATATATCTGATTACAATTTTATGAACTAGTGGTAAATTACTCCACTGATATAAACTCATAGATATTAAAAAAGACTAGGAAACTAAAACTATGTTGAAAGTCAAATACATTTACTAATAAGCTTCTTTTGACTTAATCACTATAAACATTGCATAATTATGAGTTTTATTAAATAAAATAGTACTCACCAGCTTTTATTAAACAAAATTGATCATCAAAACTAAGATAGACAGATGAAAACACTGGCAACTGACGAGCCCAATTAACTATTCGAGGTAATTGTTGTTCAATAGACTGACAGATTATGGTCAATGGATGTAAACCAGTATCATCATCACCAGGTATATCTTCATAAATTGCTTCACCTCTTTCTGATACAGCCAATTTAGGATCCATGCTTAATTCAGCCGACAGTAAACATCGTAATGTTAAATTAGGTAGATCTGTTTCGTCGGATAGTAGTACATTATTAGATTGAATACAGGTAGTTGAACTTTCTGATTTAACTTGATTAGGTTGTACACAGTCAGTAGTGGTAGGGGTTATAGAAATATTAGGTGTTGAATCTTGATTAATGTTCGGAGGTTGATCAGTAACAATTGACTCAGCAGATTTGTTACCAAATGTTGAACGACGCCCAGGACCTTTCTTTTCACTCTTTGGTGGCTTAGAAATTAAAGGCACTGGATTTGATGATGGTTGACGATGACGCTCTTCTTGAACAGCTGAAAAATATAATACGTATCAATTTTTTTTAATTTTATGATAGCAACAGGCATCACATAACAATGTATGAAAGTAGAAGGACATGGTACATGTGAAGTGGGGGGAGGACCGAGAAAAAAATAATGTATTTTATAGCCTAGTACGTAAACCTGGATATAGCTGGTCGGTTTATTTTTCAGACTGCAACCAGCAATTCTGTTTCATGGCTTTTTTAAAATTTTCTTGACTAAATTCTGTTTTCAAAATATTCATCAATATTACGACTAACTGAGTGCATATTGATCTATTTTTAATATACAGTTATCGTTAAAATTTCACCGTCGATATTCTCCAGAAAATTGACTGGTGATTTTCCGCCTAACAGAAACGATAAACAATTTCAATAAGGATAGTTTTTAGGAATTTATGACTTTTGAGTATGATATGGGTTAACTTGTAGCCTTTGTAGCCTCATGAGAAGCACAAGAAATATAAGATTATGAATTTAGTGATCATATAAGGAAGTTCACTAGAGCTTATATATCTATCTGTAAGAAATTATCACGGGTTTGTGTAAAATAATAAATTCCTACGATAGTTCTAATAGATTTTCTGTTTAGCTAACTATATTTATACGTTTGGTACGACTCTATACCGGTCAAACTAGGGAAGTAGAATCAAGCATGAGGACGGAAAATTCATTAAACATTCAATTTATATAAATAATTCCCTTTTAGTAAAATAGATGATATTCAGTTAATTAATATAGTTTACCATAATTATAAATAGAAAATTTGACTGATCTGTAGGTTACAGAAACGTTCTCACTAAAGTTCCGTTGGATGACCAAAGACCTAAGAGACTGGTATTTTTGAATTTGAACAAATTTGCAATCCGTAGCAATATGATTATTTCCCCCTCAAAATCCGCTTATTTTACCCCACCACCCAAATTTTAAGATCTAAACTAATTGTTTTCAATAACAGCTCAATTAATAGTCTTCAATATCAAAGAAAGATCGCTTACAAAGTGGTGAAATTTAGTTACAGAAAACGCTAAATCCTTTACATCCTGACTTACCTTCCTTCTTCATTCCCTTTGCTAAGCACTGCTCGAAACGGCAATGCTGACAACGTGTGCGCTTCCGTCTATCTACAGGACATTGACCTGATTCCCGACAAACATATACTAATTGTTTACGCACTGTTCGTTTAAAAAATCCCTTACATCCTTCACATGAAATCACACCATAATGTTTACCACTGGCTTTATCACCACAAATCACACAAATTGGATTCAAATTAGTCGTATTTACAGAAGTAGCTGATGAAGACTGACTAGCCAGTTCGGAAGGATTTTGTGTAGGAAAACATTCTCTACTCTCAGGTTTTGTTTTGTTAGGATCGACAAACAACAAAATTGGTCTAAAATAAAACAATATACATTGATCAAAACATCATTTATGGGAATCGGTCATCTGAAAACAATCTAAGTAATGCCACAGTACTCATGAATAGCGGAAGTTTACTGAACAAGTTTTTTAATATGATTAATATCCTGAATCATCTGACTTTGAAATGTCTAGTGTTAAAATGCTTTTGCCATGGATTTCGCAGTTACTGAAAGATATCAGTGAGGTGTGTTCACAACAACTAGGGAACTGATTTTACTATATTTAACCTGAGCCTGTAACCTTCAGAGCAGTAACCAGTGATACAATTGTTGAGATGTTTCGAAAACAAGAAAATGAAGGGATAACTAATTAGACCTCGAGTTTCATATGGTGCAAACTTGCTTAAAGAAGCTTTGGATACAGCATGATAATAAATGTTAGTACAAGAGAGAGACTTAAAATTGTTTCCAATGTATCATTATCTTACCTCTGGAAACATATCAGAAGTAAATTGAACCATTGTTCACTTATTGTTACATAATAAACAGTATAATCCTTTAAATAAGATGACATAACAAAGTTAATTTTGCTTTGTTTGCTGGACAATAAGTTCATAAGTTAAATATGATGACGTCATTTCAATAAATATTATTACATCAATTCATCTTTAAAGTAAGACTTCAAACAAAACACAAAATTGATTATAGTTTTAGGACTTATGGTTTCAGAAACTTGATTAATCTGAAGTGAAATCAAATTGATAACAGTCTAATGATGGTCTATCATTTATTCATCTATGACATCAATTGAAACTCAACAATCTCTATAACCCTATACACATAATTATCATGTGCTCTATAGTGACTGGCTTCAAGATGAGTTTTCTGGAGTTCTAGTTAGAAGCCGTGGCCAATGGAATTCAACCGTGTCTGTTGTAAAAGGAGTTACTCACTGAAGACAATGGTAGATGGTCGCGAAAAATCGCGGATTAATTGAAGTTAGACATTAACATTATTGGATGTCGATTTAGTGGTCTGGAGCTTAAGCTTTTTTCCACGAGATCGAAGTCCCTGGGTTTGAGTCCAACGTGCGTAGTCGTGGATGTGCACTTCTGAGTCAGTCAGTCAGCTACAATGTAGGGCCAGGCACATGTATGCATCGGTCCAAGTTGCCATACCTCATTAGCACAACAAGATGAACACCGAGTTCATAGAAGTAGTTAATTTAGTGGTGGTAATATATAAAAGAAAGATTGTATATAAAGATATAGTACAGGAAGAAAGACAGATATGAAGCAATTTCAATCTCACGGTTTAAGGGAAGACGCGTAGTGTATACACCTACGTCACTGTGATCGAGTCCGAGCCATGTCACCCAAAGTCTACAACTATTGGTTACGATAGTCACGCGGACCCCAACCAAGTAGTCTGCATGTATCAACATGACTCAAACCAAAAGTTAGTGACTTCAAGGACTGGTGCCACATTTTGGTTTGGCCGCCCCCAACTTTCTTCCAACTATTCCCAACACTAGTCAGCATTGCGCACTGTGGTAATCGGTGTTCAGACATACGTAACACGTGGCCTAACCAAAAACAACATCAACTGATTTACCATCACTCCCTAACACCCTGCGTCTAACCTCACTATTACTTACCTGAAGATCCCAGAAGATGCGAGCAATATTTCTAAGGCATCTGTGGTCAAATACTGGTAACTTACGAATATCTCCTGCTCCTAATGGCCACGTTTCGCAGTCATAAAGTAGAACAGAGCGAACTGCTGCACAGTATACTCGTCCCTTAATTGGTAGACGGATATCTCACCTTCCCCATATGTGACGTAAGATGGCAAAAGCCAAATATCCTGGCATTGTTACTCAGTGCTAACAGAATACTCTGCATTTTATCAGCGTCTTCACCAAACAGGACTGTCATCTGCGTATTCTAAGTCGATAAGTGGACCTCCTGGTAGGAGATCGATTACTGAAAATTCAGTCGATGAGAACGTTATTTCCAGCTCTAGGTCTGTGATGGAATCAAACAAAAATAGGGATAGTGGACAACCCTGTCGGACACCACTTGAGGATGCGAAATCAGATGACAGTTCACCATAAGCTCTCACTCGACTGGTAGTGTTCGAGTAAAGAGCCTTCACAAGGTTTATGCACTTCTATGGTACACCTTTTAATGACAGACACTGCCACAGAACCTCTCGGTCAAGAAAAACTATCATGTCTGTGTTCTAAAACCTGACGAATAGTGAATATGTGGTCGATACAGCCACGACTAGGTCTGAAACCAGCCATATTTTCTTGTGTTGGCAGTTCACGAGTCTTTGTCAAGCGTCCGAGAATGACTGAGGCTAGTATTTTAGATGCTCCCTCTATGGTTATTACAGGATGATTTTGACCCCTTCTTATATGTTGGGACAATCAGTGATTGTGACCAGTCAGATGGGATTACGTCCAACTCCCAGATTTTAGCTACAATATTAGTCGGGAGGCTTACTTCAATGTTCCATTCATACTGTTTGGGAATGAAGGGTAACTGTAGAATAGCTGAAGGCCAGCTGAACTGGTCTTTAAAGTGTTCCACCCATCGTTCTACTACGATGTTAAAGTCGATTTAGAAGTAATAGCTTCCAAGTGGGAAGAAGTTAACGGTGAAAATCTCTCAGAAAATAGCTGATCATTTATTCATTTGAGTTTCTTTTGTTGATCATATATCACGGATAAAACCGACTAAGTGTATAAACCAGTAAATTATCACATTTTCGTTGAAACGAGAAGCGAATTTGAAGAATACTTGTAGCAAACAAACTTTACTTTCACTTATGTTATCGAAATTTAAGTTTGTAGATTATTCAAATGCTTTGTCAATGCTTTCAATTTTCTGAAGAATAGTGTAATACATTTTTAAAAAAAAATAATTGATTGAATATGGAATATCCAGAGAAAATGGCTCGAAAGTTTTAGGGATAGAACGTATCTTGTCTAACAACAAAATCTATTCAGACTTTAATAGCTAAAAGGTTTTATGTCCCCTTTTAGATAGGATTGTGTTATAATGCTTTATATAAGATGAATTTATACTTCATTTTGATAAATTTCAAATAACAATGACACGTAGTCGACTTCGATAAAAAAAGGTAATAGATAAAGGCTGAGGTTATTTGCTACAACTGAATTTTTAACTCTTCTCTTGATTCGAAGTATAGAAAACAACATCACCTAAACATATACTTAGTAAAACTGCAGGTAGCACGTTGTTCCAATGACTAGCACGTTGGTAAGTAGATTGAGCTAATGAGTTGCTATGACCCTTGAAACTGGTCGTGACAATACTTTTTTTGCAAACTATGCTAGTGTTTGTAGGTCAAATAGGTGTATAGATAACAAACAATACTAATTAGGTTGAATATAAAACTGAACCGCCTGATATATAATAAAGGACAAAACTATACACTACTGATTCAACTTATCAAAAACACAAAAGTAACAATTAAATTGATCTATATCTATGGGGAGCGAGACAAAGAATGTGTATGTCACTATAGGGTTGTAGAGATTGTTGAATTCCATTGAAATCATAAACCAATGTTAGACCCATATTGAAGACCTAAAAGTACTGGAAGGCCAGTTCGTGCTGGTATGAGAAACTTCAGGAGTGTGCATCCATGATCGAAACTCAATATCTTGAGGATGATAAAGAGTGAACGCATCTGCACCGTTTTGAACAACTCTGAGCCATACTAAACAAAGTCTCCAAACATTGGTTGCGATAATCACGTGGACCCTAACTAGTTAGTCTGAATTCACCAACATGGCTTAGACCAACAGTCAATGACTTCGTAGACTGGTGCTATATCTTGGTCTTCTATAGAAGTATTTTCTAACGAGATAGGCAGTGGTTACGTATAAATAACACACATCTTAAACACCTCAGTTGGTCAAGATTCACCACCTTACCAACCAATTTTCCACCCTGTGCCCAATCTGAACACTGCCAACTCAGTCGTCCCAGTGAACCCCAGAAATCCTTTGAAGACAATCATGACCAAAGTTGTCCTTTATTTTCATAAACCATGTTTTACAGCAATAAAGCAATACGGAGCGGATTGCTGCACAGTAGACATCACCTTAGATTAGCAGACGAGCATCTTTCCCAAACCACAAGTGACACAAGTTACCAAAGACCAAATCAAGCTTCTAAACACATGTAGACTTTTTCATCAGATGCCAGCATACCAGGGCTGATGAGACTTCTACTGTGAGTGAAAAAGTTAACTCATTCAGCTACTTTACTGTCTATGATCAATCTGGAAGCTGATGCAGACCAGTGATGAAGCAACAATTTGCATTTAGTAAAAGAGAAAAACATCCCGTACATCCTAGAACTGTCGCTCAGGGCGATAAGAAGAATTTGAATTCTGTTGGCGTTTTCACCAAACAGAACCATGTCGTCCATGTATTTCAAGTCAATAAATATATTTCCTGGTAGAAGATTAAATCCCGAAAATGTAGACGAAGAGAGTACGATTTCTAGGAGGACATCTATGAAGAAAGCAAATAAGAGGAACAGTCAGCTTAGCTGCTAAAACTGGACCACCCCCTACTGATCTGGATTATTAATCTGTTAAGACCCAATGCTTTCGTTCGGTTTAGATCACCTACAGCCTTCTCAACCTCATTAAGAGTTGGAGAACTTGTATCACACTGACAGGCGATAGAAGGCAACTGAAAAGAAGCTGGAGGCCAATTAAACAATTCTCTAAATTGTTATGTTTATTGCGCTATTCTTCTGGACTCAGAGTAAATAAAGGTCCCGTAATTTTCCGAGACTGATTGAAAGCTGACTTTTAAATACCTGTTTTCTTCATCTTCGTGTTAACGAGGTATGGCAACTTGGACCGATGCATAAATATGCCTGGTCCTACGTTGTAGCTGACTGACTGACTGCCTTTTAAATCTAATTTGTGCATGTTGCTCACTACTGCTGTGTCAACTTTTCGTTAGTTTACACTTGAGGTGTCGATAATATTCATCATCGTCCGAGCCTGTTGTGATAATTTTTTCGAGAATCTGTCAGTGCAACAGATACCAACGAAATTTACGGATATTTCCTAACCCGTTGATCTGAGTTGTTGGTAGGTTTTATTGATGTAGTTACAACTGTTTGAATATCATCCTAAACTTCTTCATAAAGAACTGTCTTTCCACAATTGATTAGATGCTCAGCTAATTCTTCCCTGGCTGCATCATTGACCATTTTACCTTCGAATAGATATATCAGGATTCTTCCCGTCGTGGCTTTTCTCCATCCCGTAAAAAACATAATTGCGTACCCTCACTAGGATATAACCAGAGTCTAGAGACGGGCTCCAAAATGAGCGACAGTTTTCTAATAAGCTTCTTCAACGGTGGCTAATGGCGATATAGTTTGTGCACATTACTGTGGTGTTGGGGATCGCCAGTTTAGACAATATATCTACTTATGCCTGAAGTTTCTACTTTCCAGGAATAAGTAATTGTCCAAAGCCAAATGTAAGAGACAGCCATCGCTATTTGTTTGCTAGGCTGGGACGCCAAAAGGTGACCTAATTATTTTTCAGTTTGACTTAGTCTACCACCAAATGAGGCACTAAATTCAACTGATACGATTACTACACCTGAAACCCTGACTTTGGGAGAGGTTGGAAAGCTTCCCGTAAAACGCATCTTTTATTCCACCAGAGATACAGCCAGTGAGGGCATAGAAATAAACGATGAAGAGACAATGGCGCATGTTTCCGAGTTTTTACTGCACTATTTAGACGGACAAAAAGTAGGCGACTGTCGATAGGAATCTAGTCAAGTCCCTATTCTGCTTTCAAAGTTAGTGCTAGACATACACCGCCACGGCTAAAAGGGATTGCTGTCGCGTCTACAAATAACACGAAGGGTATTTTGCGTTGGCCCCCCATAGTGGCCAGATGAGTGAATGACTACGCTAGGAAAGGCTATGTGCACTTCGGAGACAGAATACATCGATAACACGAAACTCTAGAGTTATAACTAAGGAGGCTTGTTGTTCAATATGACACAAGATCTGAATATTCAAAGCTGCAACATGTAGTTTAGGGCGCGAGTTTTGGAAGACAGGAACAGCATTTTGTACACTCGGATCGTTGGCACTGATGGTGAGTAGGAAATAAAAATAAAGTCATAGAAGAATGGTTGATAATGTGGCTGGAAGATAGATTAAGACGTGAAGAATGGATTTGATCGCGAACAAGGTGGTCTTTAGTTGTTTTAGAGGAATGAGGACAGTTATACCTCCCTGATTTTCCACAGTATGGATGGATATTTCTTTTTGAAAGAGAAATAGGGTTGGCAGTGGTCTTAGCTTCATAGAAATGTGACTGCACTACCGAAGGGACAACTTATTGAGGTTGAGTAGTTTTAAATGTGCTAACTCTGTGATTTAAAGGCCTTGGAGTCAGGGATGGGAATCTGTAGGGCAAAGTGGAATGTCACTTTCAAGGTCTAACCTCTTTACTCTCTATCTTCCGTCGTGAAAAAGCAGCATAGCTGTAGATCCTGTTACATTCTTGTACAATCAGCAGTACGACTTCACACTCGAACTATAGGTAGCTGATTTTAGTGTTACCATTCTCCGACCGGTCTGTCTGGCATGAAAGGACTTGAAGAAACGAATGTTTCACATGACATAGCTCATATGGTCATCACGAGAGGCAGGTATGAATTGCCACCTCAAGGTAGCAGTTACGATCAGACATCAACTTGGTATTCATATCAACACAATATTGGGATTGAGCGCATTCAATTAAATATTCCACTTATATGAAAAACGAAAGAACATAGAAAATTAAATGCTATCGCTGTGAAATTTATGCTTTGTACCATTAAGATTAATTGTATAATGAAAATGTTTTAAATGTGAAGCGGTAGCTTATTGCTTAACAATCAGTTTCCAACCGATAAAGGCTTAAAAACGTACTTGGTATACAAATTGTGTTGCTAAATGTTCCATATGACAATATTATATGATAAGAAAAAAATCCACACATAGAAACAAAAAGCTCTAGAAATAAAAAACAACTTACGACTGAGAAACAGTAAGAGAATTAGTCTCAACTTTTGTAACTTGAGGTAAATAAGATGTGGAGGTCTCGTTTGAATTCCCAGAAGCAAGCAGACGAGTGAATGGTTCTGATACTACATTATCAGAGTACACAGTGTGTTGGTGAGCATCGGGAGGTAACATATGAGGAAATTTTTGAGGCGTGTTATAAACAAGTTCCTGAAGATGAGTACTGTTAATTGAATTAGCTATGGGACAAAGATTAGGGTTAGTATCCGAAGAAACCGTATGAATATCAGTATGATTGTGCAAATCTGTTAAGAAGGATTGGCTAATTACTTGAGGATTATCATTATACATGAAAGAGGGTTTTATATCGACACCTAAATCGGCGTTACTTGTGTCGCAAGAACTGGATTTTAGTGATGTTTGAGATTTGCATGAGGAATTCGCTATGGTTTGGATTGCTAAAAGGAAAAACAAAAATAGGAAAGAATGACATAACGCACAAGATATTTAAATCTCTGAATAAGACTTTCTGAAATTGAGTTGTATGGCGGAACGAACAGGCTAATAAGCAACACGACTTAAAACTATAGAATATCGACCAAGTTACTATAAATAATGGTCTGAAGACATTTGCTTTGGTCGGCTAATCAGTCACAACGTAGAACCTTGTGCGTATGTACATCGGTCCAAGTTGTTATAACTCATTAACACAGAGATGTTGAGAAAGTGACGGTATCAGTGGTAGTAGCAAAGATTAGGCATCGAAGATGTAATTCAAAAAGGAAAGATAAATTAGTGAAATAAAAACGAAAAAGTTATAAGGAGTTTAGAAGCTCACAATTTGGGAAAGACAGAGAATGGATGCACCTGTACCATTGCAAACGATTTTGAACCATTTCATTCAACTAAATAACCCTTTTTGCGTATCTTTATCACTACGCGCCACCAATGCTAATGATTTGAATCCATAAAATGTTATTCCTGGTCTCCTGAAACTACGCTCTAAACTACATGTCGGAGCCTTCAATGTTCGAACCTTTTACCAACTAGGACAACATGCTTCTTTAGCTAGGACTCTAAGATCTCGCGCCATCGATGTATGCTGAGTCTTCGAAACGCGCATACAGGATTAAAGTGCAGTCGTTCATTTGACATTTGCTTTAAGTCGTGATAAATTTTACAGTGCTCAACGAAATGTGATAACCCGTAATATAACACCAATTAATCACTTAAATAAAAACAATAATTTAAAGGCTAATGTGACACTTAAATAGCCGAAGCGCTAAATCCGATCTCCATAGGTAATGCTTTTGTATAACAGTCTTCGCAAAACAGAACGAGGCAACTATTCAGTAGTTTTTATTTTTAATTGGTCATCACAGTGAGCATCAACGGTTCAAATAACAATCCAAATCTTCAAAGTTCGTCAAGTCCTAATAAAACTTGAGTGACCCTTAAAGTAATATCAAAAGAATATTTATGTAGCTAGTATTTATTAGGTTGTACGAATCCAGGAATACGGCAAGAAAGTCATGTATAATCGAATGGAAATACATTAGATCCATCAATAATTGACCAAAATCTGGATACCCGCAATAACTAAAAACAGAACTTACGATTATCAGAAAGAACTGTACTATCAAGCATATCATATATTTGCTGACTAGGTGAATGAGACCTATTAGACTGTACACATGTAAGCATATCTTGATCTGGTTTAAGAATATCATTTTCCAGTTGGTTTATTGGAGGGATTAGATATGAATGTGTATACAAAACGGATTCGTCTGAGACTCCATGATTCATATGAATTGCATCATGATTTGCGAAGATAGACATAATCATCCAACAAACAACTGATCTCTAAATTGTGTGGTTATTTTGCTTATATAGACAGGACAGAGAGCATTTCATATCTCATTTACAGAAACATGCCTAAAAACGAATGTAAAACAGAGATTAAATCACGAAATTAATGTATTAAGTAACGCCTAGTATCTTGTACAAAATAGGGAATCAGCACATTGTAGGTCAGATGGTACAATCTTTATTTTATCTAAAATATAAATGCTGGTACGACTAGGCACCAATACAATTAAGTCGCAAATTTGTGACAAGGAGGGTGAGTAAAATGAAAAACAAATGGATAAAAACAAGTCCATATCTCAAGCTGCTGAGTCATATCATTTCTAGCACCACAACCCAGGAGTCGTGTTCCACAAACAGATGAGAGTTTTATACAACTTCCTTTTAAACCATGGTGCCATGTCATGAACTGACCAATGCTCTGCATTTTTCATCTAGTCACATTGTCGGTAAATAAAGCAAAATGTGGAATTTACTGAGATAACGTTTGTAAAACATGTCTAACATAAAGAAGCTGGTGTTTCAAGATGAGGACGCCAACTGAGTATTTGACACTCCTCATGAACTCAAATTGCTTAACATCAACATTAACTGGTGTTGATAATGTATATCAGGAATCGTTAGGAGACAATTATGATCGAATAAAGAGTAAATGGACATTCCGAATTCAATGAGGCTGTGTTTTGTATGCATAGAGCAGCCCACTCTCACCGACATGTTGTTGACCCGACCATACTAACATCGCGATGATGACAAACATGGCCCAGATTAGCATAAGCCACCCTGGCTTTCATCATATGTTCGTAAATTCCGTCAATCACACTGCCAATAGCACTCACAGAACTACCAAGTTACACTAGCTTTCTGACTATTTTTAACGGTTCATTAAAGGATGAGCCCCGGCACAAGCTTTTCCCAGTTTCGTGAAAGTACTTTGTATTTAAATGTAAAGTACACATCATACCTACGGATGCTGATTGTTAACCAATTAAGTGCGATTTTCGTGGCCTGAAATATCATCGCACAATAAAACGAAATCATCCACATACCAACGACCGAAAATTTTATGAAAATAAGAGATTCATATCACCATCGCCACCACCTCTATTACGTACTTCCTTCTGAAGCGTTCCCAGAATGCGACTGATGACAAAGTTGGGGAAGAACAGTGAGGTTGAGCAACTCTGCTTAACCAGAAACTAATTCCTGTTCCTTTAGATAGTATATTTCAACCGAACAACTTGTACTTTTTGTTGTAATACGGTTTCTCTAGAAATACATAGTCTAGCATTTGAATGTTTAAAGGAGTACATGAAAATAATGTTATGCGTTGCAACAATAATCGTTTGTTATGAGTGATGAAGTATGAGATCAAGAATATTTAAGATCCGATTATATTTCTTATTGTTACATGGATTTGTGCTGATACAATATAAACTATGTAGTCCCAAATAGATTCTGTGATCTACTGAGAAATAAAAAGCCTAAAATTGTGAATCTATCGTATAGACGGATTAGAAACCTAGAGACTAACCAAATGATTCAGAGAATAATTATGTCCTGATTTGTATTTCATCATGTTTGTTTATGCACTTGCTAGAGAAATGGGTTGGGAATTAGACAAAACTTTCATACTGAAGAAATTTGTTTTGTAGGATTAAATCATCAACTTTTCCAAATTACTCATATTTACAGCACTTTCCTCTAACGTTGAGATTATGTGGATGAAAGATGACTTTTGACACCAAATGCCTCGTACTAATGTAGAGAATTATGTAAGGTGTAATTAAACCAGAATATACCATTTTCAAATGATGGGTGATAAACTATCCCTTATTTTTGTGAAAAACTAGCGAAACCTTCGGCGTTTTGAGCGCTAACAGTTTGATAATTGTGAGCCCTTCGAGTTTGACGTGTTCTCTTTGATTTCTCACCAATAACTGGAAATATTCACCTTTCCAATACCACATTGGAATATTTAAGCGCTTCTAAGTATACGCACTGAGTCTTCGTCTTGCTGGTAGACAACCATAACAACAAAATTGACTATAATAATACCAAGATTGAACCACTAAGCGACAGGTCTAGCTATCTCGATCAACTGCCCTCTTCCTAGTCGCTTCAACTGCGACAAAAACACATCCATTTTTTTGCAAACATAGGACTTGTGGATAAGTTACTGGATCCATGAGTAATTGCTTACTAAAACGGTCAAAAGTAACATTGCGATTTTACGTGTCTCTCAGGTTTTGTTCTTTGGTAGAATACATTCACATATCTCTAATATTTTCCTCGTTCTAGACTTTCGTCTCACATACTTCCTCTTCCAGTTGTCCCAAATTTTACATTTTAATCTATTAAATAGCATGCATAGTGAAGGTTTTCACTAGTGCTCATATTATAACTACAATGACGACTAGTAGAGGAAGTTTTAATTTATATGTTATTTATAAGCCAAAAATCCTCTTTCCTGGCAACAAGATCATAAGAAAGCTCAAGAAGACACCAGAAAATGTCTTCAGGTAATGTGTACAATATGGACGACTCAACATAAACGACGAAACTGGACTTCTCACTAAGTAATCAGGATCACACTTCTACCTTGATCCCTACTTCTAGTAAGACTATCAAGCAAAACAGAAATAGGGAAAAAGGGCGTTCTAAATTGCTAGCATTGCCAACTACTACTGAAGAGAAACAGCACAAAAACAATGATTGTACCGCGAACCCGTAGCCCGTTAAAACCAGTGACTTGACATTTGAATGTAATTTCTGAAGTGGTCGGGTTCACTGTTACTATGATACAGCAGTACCTAGGCAATACTGTGGGTTTGTGCTAAGTCACCCCTGTCCATAGTCCTGGTACACTTGCTCACAATGTAGAGAAAGAACACCAACAGAACTAATAAAAGAGGGAGGGACAAAGATGCTAGACAAAAGTTCCTGATTATGTTTGGTATCCCAGTGTCAGAGAGTAGCTTATTCGACAGTAGGGCGACCTGTAATAAAGAACAGTGGGATAAATAATGCACAATGATGTGAAAGAGTACCACTTTAGCTAAGCTATGCTGCCTGTATCATGGCCAACACGTAGAAAATGGTAAGTCCCCGCCACTGATGGTAACTTTAGATCCAGCACACGTTACAGAAAAATATCTGCTGTTATTCCAGTGACCATTGGTTGATTGATCTTTTCAAATCAGGGTTAGACATGAGAAACTGTGGGCCGTAAGAGATGTAGCCGAATCACTAAACACCTAAGAATCACCCAGAATGATGGTCCACGGAGCCTCTGAGCTAGTAAGTGGTAGTCGGGATGAAGCTCACAAGCACGATGTGCAACTGGCGTTGGCTACCACGCGGCACGAACCTTCACAGCACTACGATAATCGGCGTCTCCAGGCTGCCTCGTCAGTAACACCTCACGACCATTAAGTCTCGGCGTCTCATGGTTGTGAATTCCAGAAACCGAGGGGACTTAACTGAAGCCCTTCAGACTTGGTACAGCTCAAGAAGTGACCTCTCCAGTTACTTCAGATGTTGTGAAACTAGACCTAGATCGATAATATAACAACAGAAAAGCCCAATCAAACACCGTAGTGTCAGTCGACCATGATAAACAACCCACGGTACATGACACAAAGGCCACGGTCTCGCTAATGGAATATGCTCTACAGGCAAAAAAGCCTACAGCAACCAGTTCGCATGGAACTCGCCAGCACACTTGGAACAACAATTCGTTTAAAAACCAGAAGATAGATGCTGTTGTAGAGCACCAGGCGATAAGACAAACCAAGAGCCTCCACAGCAACGTAAGAGGACTAAGAGGGTAAACTAAGCCAAATCAGAGACATTTGCTTTCAGTTATGACTGAAGATCATAGTCCTCACTGAAACATGGCTATTATGCTACGTCACTGATGAAGAAGTGAGCTTGCAAGACATGATACTTTTCCGATACGATATGTTACACAAAACAGGTGGAGTGGTAATATACATTAACAGCAACATCAAAGCTGTGACAACACACAGCACTGAAATAACCGAGGTAGTATAATCGTGCTGATGGTGCTTCAATGTGAACGTCACAAAATGCTTGCTTTGAGGAGTGTTCCGGCTGGCCACAGGTACTAACATCCAAAATGATGAGATAATACAGACGGTACTAGACTTACCACACCTGGATTTTGACCAAATACTATGAGTTGGAGGCTTCAACACTTTATCCCTAAATATCAGTAAGCACGACACAACCCCTACAGGGCGGTTCCGTCAGCGGCTTGCCACAGCCATCAGGAGTTCGGGACTGACTAAATGTGTGGGTGGTGCCACGAGATGGGACAGAGACGGAAAACATTCAGACTTAGATGATTTACCAATAGATAATCCGCTTTTAGTTGGAGATCTTCATATCCGCTTCCCAATAGGAAATAGTGACCACGGTACAGTCATGCTTGACGTGATCACAAACGAAATACTTTGGAGGAACGAGAACGTTTCTTAGCTTATTTATTTGTCTCTTTATTAAAGCACATAAACATTGGTACAAGGAGGTACCAAACACAGACGTGCCACACAAATCATTCGATTTGTAAGGGGGCTGGAGTATTGCCCGGGCGCACAAACTAAAGCAAGTGGTTTTCTTAGAAGGCCACTCTTCCAGTCTTCGAACCAGAAGTCTAGTCCACAAGGCAGTGGAGCAACGAAAAAAGATGGAGCATCTAAAATACTAGCCTCAGTCATTCTCGGACGCTTGACAAAGACTCGTGAACTGCAAACACAAGAAAATATGGCTGGTTTCAGACCTAGTCGTGGCTGTATCGACCACATATTCACTATTCGTCAGGTTTTAGAACACAGACATGATAGTTTTTCTTGACCGAGAGGTTCTGTGGCAGTGTCTGTCATTAAAAGGTGTACCATAGAAGTGCATAAACCTTGTGAAGGCTCTTTACTCGAACACTACCAGTCGAGTGAGAGCTTATGGTGAACTGTCATCTGATTTCGCATCCTCAAGTGGTGTCCGACAGGGTTGTCCACTATCCCTATTTTTGTTCGATTCCATCATAGACCTAGAGCTGGGAATAACGTTCTCATCGACTGAATTTTCAGTAATCGATCTCCTACCAGGAGGTCCACTTATCGACTTAGAATACGCAGATGACAGTCCTGTTTGGTAAAGTTGCTGATAAAATGCAGTCTTTTGATAGTACTGCACAACAATGTCAGGATGTTTGGGATGCGTTCCTCTCCCTGTAAATGCAAGTTGGTGCTTCAGAACTGACCTGCGTCAACACCTGAACTAAGGATTGAGAGTGAAGTGGTTGAATGCGTCGACAACCTCACTTAACTTGGAAGTATGACTAGCCCTAATGGGTTGGTGTCTGACGAAATCTCAGCACGGATTCAAAAAGCTCGTTTGGCTTTTGCCATCTTACGTCACATATGGGGAAGGTGAGATATCCGTCTACCAATTAAGGGACGAGTATACTGTGCAGCAGTTCGCTCTGTTCTACTTTATGACTGCGAAACGTGGCCATTAGGAGCAGGAGATATTCGTAAGTTACCAGTATTTGACCACAGATGCCTTAGAAATATTGCTCGCATCTTCTGGGATCTTCAGGTAAGTAATAGTGAGGTTAGACGCAGGGTGTTAGGGAGTGATGGTAAATCAGTTGATGTTGTTTTTGGTTAGGCCACGTGTTACGTATGTCTGAACACCGATTACCACAGTGCGCAATGCTGACTAGTGTTGGGAATAGTTGGAAGAAAGTTGGGGGCGGCCAAACCAAAATGTGGCACCAGTCCTTGAAGTCACTAACTTTTGGTTTGAGTCATGTTGATACATGCAGACTACTTGGTTGGGGCCCGCGTGACTATCGTAACCAATAGTTGTAGACTTTGGGTGACATGGCTCGGACTCGATCACAGTGACGTAGGTGTATACACTATTCGTCTTCCCTTAAACCGTGAGATTGAAATTGCTTCATACCTTTCTTTCTACGAACTAATTCTTTCTCTCTGTATCATATCTTTATATGAATTTGGTGTTCAACTTTTGATAATGGTGTGGCAACTTGGACCGACGCATAAATGTGCCTGGTCCTACGTTGTAGCTGACTGTTGGTTGTTTTTTCTTTTATATCATTTTATGTACTTTACATTCCATATCTCTTTGTTATTGTGTGGCGCATAAGTATTTGGTGTCCCCTTGAACTAATGCTTACCTGTTCGGATAAATAAATAAACATCATGTGTGAACAACTTGGCGCAATCATCCCAGACTTGTTCCTAACACTTTAAAACGTAAGCACGTCCTTACCTAGAATTCCACGATGTAGTAGCGCCCCACTTCTTCAAGAGACATAAATCTCTTGACGAAGTACAAAGATGGACAGTCATGTTTGTGGTAGGGCTATAACATATATATTACGACAGATTCTAGTACCTGAGATTATTCTCACTGGGCTACAAGAAGATAAGAGGGAATCTTATAGTGGTATACATATGAATTACGTCGTGCCCCCAAATGCCCTGGTACGGCCGAGAGTGGAGAGAGTCCGCTCTCTCTCGAAATGCTTTCACATGGCCACGCGTATATAGCCTCTGCCAGGGAAGTCCTACTCACTGTCGTCTCGTGGCCGGGGGTGTTGTTTACGAAATTGAGAGGAGGAAAAGCGAATGTCCGGCGCTTTAACCGGGTTGGTGGACACGGCGAGTCCACCTAGGGGAGTAGGAAAACCCTGATTCCGAACCGATGGTGCACATGGGCTCTAGTATCCTGAGGGAACAATTGGCGTATGATTCAATCGTTGGTCACCTGCTACCATAGGACTGCATCTCCTCACGATGCTCTACTGCCTTGTGGATCAAACCTTTAGGACAAAGGCTCCGGGTGTAGCCCCCTAAGAAAACCACCTGCTTCAGTTTGGGCACCTGGGCAGTATCACAGCCCTCACACAAACCAAATGAGAGTTGTGCGGCGCATATATATCTGTGCCCCTTCGAAGTACATCGAACCACCCGATGACAGGATATTACCAGGACATCATCACGCTTCTCCAGGCAACATTCGCAGGATTGCAAATCAAATTTTCTTCCAGCCGAAATGAACACAGCCCCCTTAGTGGATAGATTCAACAGGAGACTTGACAAAAACGCACTCACTTATGGATTACCATCCTCCTCTTCAAGCGGCACTGTCTGATACATGTCTCATAAATTACCACGGTTATCATGACCGCATAACCCGTAACTACTTACTACTTCTCCTATGATCATCTGTGTTTCTCTCCTGTAATTTCAGTTCCATTTTCTTACACATCAATTATTAAAACTATTTATTTATTCGTGAAATAATCACCTCTTAATACTCGAGTTACCAACCAACCTCCTGACCGGTGACTTGATGGTTGCTGGTATCCAGAAACCCCACCACCCTGAGTCAAACGCTTTCACTTAACTACAAGATAAACAAAACCACAAATAAATATCACAGTGACTAGAATTAGTGGTTAAGTGGCTGGAATACCACTCATTGGACATAACCGAATTCCTGGGACCGTACCAAAACAAAAAACGAGCACAAAGAAATCAACTAATTTATCCAAGTTTGTGGCAACGATATTGGATAGCAGACTGGGATCTACCTCATTCTGACTGACAGGAATTGTATGAAATTCCCAAACATGGGCGAAACTATAATTTATGTTTGGAGCAATTAAATTTATGATATTAGGTCTTGGATGTTGGCGGGAGGTTAGTTCATTTATTTGGCTAGATATCATTTTGACATCAGAGCTGATGTCAGTTCGTGATGGTAACATTAAATCCAACTCTTAATCCTAATAATCAACCGTAAATCCTAACTCTAACTCCTCACACTAACCTATAACTCTCATTTAACCCAAGTAAGTTGGTGGATATTCCAAAGTTATTTTAGCATCACTCAAAGGTCGTTCATAAATAGTCTCACCAAGCGCATACATACATACAACTCAATTGTTGGCTGAAATAAAGAGCGTGGTCTCGTTTGAAATTTCGGACAAGCAACCGCGATTAGAAATATATCAGTAGCACGTCGATTAACAAAACAAAGCCACTTTCACGTTAATATACTTATTACCCAGTGAAATAATAGAAGCCCTCAACTTTACACCATAATGATCAAAAAAGAAATTTTTCGAACCACACAACCGGAATGATTTATATATGTATACATGCGCTCTATTGCACTGGCTTCTAAACTATACCATAGATTCCGCAAACTGAAGGAAAAATTAAATATGTATGAAAAAAACAATTATTCAGTCACATTTATCAATAGATTATTTACCGAATTCGGGCACAACCAACCAAAAATTGAAATCCAACACTTGTGTGCAGAACGCGCCACTTCAAGGGAGAAGACACAAAAGATGTTGAGTGTACAATAACCAATTTTCTAAAGCAATATTTTTATCTTTGCAAACTATATACTGAGAGTTTTCCACTACCTGTCAACTTAATTTTTCACCTGTTTTTTACGTCATTTTGTTTGGATGAGAACAATGTAGGTGACCACTGCATACAAGTTCGTTGGTTATAGGTTTGTAGCGTCCAACTAGATAAGTTCGCTGTAATTGACTCAAAAGTAAATCCTCTGACAATCACAACCGACCAATCAGGTTGCATACAATGTGTTTACGGTTCAACAGAGTCTTAACATTCAACTTCAGTGGGTCATTTTTGAACACGAAGATCTTGCAGATTGACAGCAGCATAAAAAGATCTCATTTATGCCAATATAAGGAGTTACTCAATTATTAGGTTTGATATATTGGTGTGAATTTATCTTTGATCTTTCCTTTAAAGGGATTTTTCTAACTTCACCAATTTTGTAAGTTACAAGTTTTGTTAAAGTGTTCACAAAGTGACATAGTATGGAGCTATCGAAAATGAAGGTTACTGTAATGAGATAGGAAGAAAGAAGATGAGGTCTGTTTTATCTTTGTTTTAGAAAGTGTCACATAGCCAGGTCATGTAGGTAGTGCTTAAAGTGTGACAATGAAAACTGAAAAACTCAACATCACACATTTTTACATAGTGATGGTACTAGTAACCATGTAGTTAATTTAGCCTGAAATTGGAACTCATCGAAGGTTCATTTGAATGTTATTCCCGTTAAACCTTATGCTGTCAAAGGAACTTTGGAAAATCACGTCCTTCTGGATAGTGTTTTTGATACTTCACTGGAAGGCGAAGCATTAGTCAATCGGATGTCGAATCTAAAGAAGCCTTGATAGACATAACGCCAGTGAATGTCACTACTGTCTATAAATGTTTGGAAGTAAATCTACAGCTAGGTCCTTCAAATGACGGTGGGGCTGTAGATCGCCAACATAGATGACCTGTGTGAAACGATTGGGAGCCTATGCGAGTTTCGTGCCTGTGAGTACCCTTCGTCCTTCCGACAGAAGAAACCAGACTAGTAGTGAATAGGTTTTTATTTTTAAATCTTGAGAGGTGGTATATTGGGTACCAATTTGGTATTATTTGACAGTTGAGAGACCTATAATCCTCGAGAGATCGACAATCACTTTCATTTTTTCTTGAGACTATATGTAAAGGAGATGCCCATTGGCCATCAGACGGACAGATAGTACCCAGCTGTAGCATGTAGTCGAATTCGGCCCGAGTTATTTTAAGCTCATCCAGTGATAGTCTACTAGACCTAGAAACACAAGTGCGCTTTCAGTTTTGACTGTATTACTTATCTTTCACTTAATTTTGGAAGAATGAGGATTCTTCTTAGCTAGGTCTGGAGATTCTGCGAGTATATCCTGGGATTTCGCAGTTGCTATTAGAGGAGTTTGCATCAAATTTAGACAAGTGATGTGGCTTTCTTTGTTTTGTATGTACCTTGAAGTTTCTTTCGGTGTCAAAAGTCTTTTTGTGTTGACTGAAAATGCATATCTCTAAAATGTCCATTCCCATGATTGCTAGATATAAATCGGCTACGGTGAAAACCCAGGGGAATTTCTTCCCAAAACATAGGTTCAGCGTCAACGTATTCTGTGGAAAGCCGTGATTTTAGTTTTGTTGTCGGCTTGAAGTATAACTGGGGAAGTTTCTCGACCCAGCTCAGTTTTATTCAGAGGAATGATATTAAGATCAGCACCGGTATCCACCAAAACTTTCAAGCCTGAATTTCTGTCTCTAGAATCAAACAAGTGACTGTTAAGGCACCTCTCCTTAGTTGTCGCGAGCTGAAGAGGAGTTAGCCGTTCCCCATATCCTCGGGAGTCTGTTTCGGCCAGGCCTATGGCCGACTGTGCTTGGTTGAGTTGACAACCGAATTCCGGTGATACTAACAGGTTCGCTGGACTTTTTTGGACTGTTCTGTATCTTGAATCTAGGTCTCTGTGGTGGCCTGTTATGTTTCTGTGATCCGTTTGCATTTTGGTAGCAACCTCTGTGAGACTTTCAACAATCACAACGAGTTCCGTTGTGACCTGGTCTTATAATTATTCTTCTTTTTGTGTATGATTTAACGTAAGTGATGTGATTGGGAGACCTCTTTTCGTTAGTGTACCTGCAAAACTCTCTGAGTGAGGTTTCAGGGCCTTGTACATCAAAACGGTGTTGGATTTAGCATGGTAGAGCTTGTATCCTTCTTTGTTTTAGAACCACTTCACCCACTGTGTTGTCACCCACCAAGAATTGGAGGTGACGTAAAAACTGTGATGATGACATTTCACCTATTGTTTCTCCATGGATAAGTCTTCGAACTCTTTTATTGTCTGATAGAGGTAAACTGTTCACTTTCTCTAGTCCTAAAATGGTGTATGGTTGTGGTGTTGGGGGACTTAAAATCAAGTCACGAACTTCTTTGACTACTGAAGGAGAGAGGACAGAGCATAAATCTCGACAGCGAATTTCCTCAGGTTTGATATTGTGCCTCATGAAACGATGCTCTAGTTAGGTAAATCACAACTCGATCAAATTCTCGGAGTTGGACTGCCGTAGTCACAACAGTGATTATCTCTAACGGCGACAAATCGCATTCATCCTCCGAACTTTCTGTTTGGATTGAGTCTGACATGTAGATTATATTTACCAAACAACCCTGCTTGGGATGCTTACTGTGAACCAGTAAATGTTGTGACTTGTAGATCATGCCTGTAAAAATGGCGTGTACCTGCCGTTGCAGAAATATATTATTATTATGTGGTATATGACCAATGCAGCAATATTATAAGAACGGGGTGAAATGATGACTACAATCGAAATTAAATCTACGTTCAAAATAGAGCTATCAGTTTTGAGCCCATATAAAAGTCACACCGATTGTACCTAACTTGGATTGCCCTTTCGTCGTATTCAGGTACCATGGCTACTTTGGTAGCCATACAAAGCAAGCGACGTTGTTATGGAAATATATTAGTATGAATAGGTACAAGGAACATAG
This sequence comes from Schistosoma mansoni, assembly GCF_000237925.1. Lineage (NCBI taxonomy): Eukaryota > Metazoa > Platyhelminthes > Trematoda > Strigeidida > Schistosomatidae > Schistosoma > Schistosoma mansoni. The sequence continues at coordinate 2,440,926 of NW_017386025.1, read as the reverse complement.
TGCGACCACTCCGAATTGGCCAGTTCATGAAGCGCAATTAACTGATGCGTGTTGGTTGTCCTTGATCTTGACGAGGATCATTGAACCAATTGATATTTAGTGACCTGACAAGGGATGATTTAGCTAGGGCTGTGCCTTTTCACTGACCCTACAGGTCTACACATATCAATAAAGCCCTATCGACCAAATGTTCAGAACCTCTAACCTGATAACAGTTGGAAAGTTGGAATGATTTAATGGATAAAGGTTTTCCAAGGTCCTGAAGCAATCGAGTGTGAGTCCTGACTCCAGACTAACACTAAGTTATGGAACAATGTTTGAGAGATGGATAGCACCTGTTTGTTAAGCTTATGAAACTCAATTGGATGACTAGTAGTTTTAAAAGAACAAATAAACCAGTGGATCTATTTGATTGATGGCATTGTTCTCCAACTCGCTACTTGTTACGAGTTTCGGAAGAATTGTATAATTGTAGAATCATGATCTAACTCAATATTGGTAATACTCTAATAATAGACCTTATCTAGAAATTGTGGATTTGTCATGGTGTGATTACCTAGTCTATAGGAACTTACATGGGAGTCCCATCATTGTCCACACTGACTAGTCGTATCGTAAGAACCAGCAAAAAGCTTCTCGTCAAAATAAAGTCCTGAACAACATAACTCTGAAAAGAAACAATGGACTCTTTGAATCAGTCCAATTCCTAGACACTAAGAAATACTTTGATAAGGTACTACAAGAAGGGCCTCTCGTCAAACTAAAGTCCTTCGAGATCAACAACCCACAATATTCATGGGTTGCCTCATTCTTAACAGAATGTAAACAAATGGTAAAGTACAATGACTCTCTCTCATCAACAAGACCCATAACTGGTGGACTCATCCAGGGGATTATATTAGGTCCACTCTCGTTTCTTATGCATACAAATGATAAATGTAACACCAAAATATTTGGGAGACCATACTTATACGCTGATGATCTCGAAATAGTATACAGCTTTAGGCCTAAAATTCTAAGTGAAATTGGATCCCAGATTCAAAGTGACTTAAATAACCTAACTATCTGAAGCGAAAAATTGCAATTACCATCTAACCTCAACCAGTGTGGGATCATGCACTATGGAAAACATCCCTATTAACTACAACTTCACTTAAATAAATTTAGGGTTCAAACAATGAAATCAGTCCACGATCTAGGTATCCATTACACAGGGAGCCTAAAATGTGAAGAACATGCCTCCTCTATTATTTCTAATTCCAGACGGTTAATTGGTTTCATAATGAAAATTTCCTTGACAACAGATGCTAGGTTTACTATTTACAAAGTATGTATATGACCCTCCCTTGACTACTGCTCTTTTATCTTCTCAAACATGAATACCACAGGTAAGAGAAGAAGATACCCAAAGACGCTTCACACGCTGATTGCTACGATGTGACTCCACTCTCAACTACACAGACAAGTGTAGGCACCTCCCCTTAGAACCTATATGGTACCGTCGGCTGAGGAACAATCTAGTATTTCTTTACAAAGCAATATATGGACTCACGGTCTACCTCCTGCCCAACCATGATCCATGGTCCAGTCTACACACTGAGAAACAACACATATACACTGCTCTCAGTAAAACACCGAAAACCAATGAGTTGTAAGTTTTTACATTGCGTTATGGTTTATTATGGAATAGGTTGCCAATACCTATCCGCAATTGTGACACTATCACCAAGTCCAGAAGACTAATAACACTGTTACTTGGCACTGACGAGCTTCATCAACTATTCCCTGAACTTCTGCACACCAATAAGACACTATTATGGACCGCCTAATATTTAGACCGATAATGAATATGACGGACCCCATTGTCATTTATGTGGATATAGTCAAATGGTAGAACACATGAATTACCCTCTCCCATTACTCATTGATCAGTAGTCGGGCCCTTATGCTCCTAACGCTCACTTTTAGATTCTGAATCTATCTAATGGTTAAAATTGCGTTATTCCTCCCAAGTGTCATGTTATCTTTTTCCATTACAAGTACACACATAACTCACTAATCGCATGGATGCTGATCAGCTACGGCGATTATAAGAGGCTCATAATGTCCTAAATTCTTGTGAGTCCTTCAATTTTTTGTTTCCTTATTCTGAAAATTTTACAATTCCCAACTCTCGCATATTCTTTGATCCGCTATTTATCCTCAACATCTGTAGATCACATATAATCTGATCTGTGTATTATGACTTGTACCATTGCTCACCCTTTTTTACATCCCCTCCATATAAGCCACCGAAAACATGTGTGAAATGAGTGGCTTCGTCCTGCGCCATCATTAATGCCTCGGACGTTCCACAGTGGTATAAAGTCACGGTTTATAGAAGCTCTCAAATTTGCGTGGATTTACTCACGACTATCAGTCACATGTTGTAACGCGACCTCCATAAAGGGAACCAAATGTCACATTGACAATACGAGTCTTACTAATATTAGTGACATTCATATGTGAGACGCGTTATTCCCCATAATCCTCTGATCAATGTGCCTTATAAAATATCAACCTAACTGAGAAACCCATTGCACTGAAAACTGTATCTCCTGTAATAATTTGATCTTGCCTGTAAACCGACACTCCTCGTGTAACAGATTGTTATTTGAGAATGAAATATCACTACTTACCATTACTAATACATTCTAACGTCCAGCACTTTTGAAGAACACATTTGGGTCGAAGATTGGACAACATATTTAGTGCGTGTGTGAAGATAAGTTATACAGCATTATCACGTCTGAGAGTCTGAGCCATGGCATCCGATTGAATTAATGAATGTTCACGCGTTCACCATTGTTGTCTCTCTCTCCGTGTCAAATGTGTGAAAGTGAATCTTCTCAGTAATTATGTGTTCAGCTTCGAAGACCGTGTAGTTAGGAACCCGTACCACCACATGATCATGAGTATTATGATTTAAATAAGTTTCTCAAAAATCATTCTGTTATAATTTACTTAGTATTGTTTGTTTGGATCTTCCCATTGATGTTTTTAGGACTGAAACTGGTCAGTCTCTAATTGGCATATGTGCATACTGTGCGTATTGCCTCGACTTCACCCCATTGCACAAGCAAGTCGCTATCAGGACTCAGTGACCGAGTAGATAACGCGATGGCGTTTGAAGCGAAAGGTGCTGGGTTCGAGTCCCAGAGTGAACATCAACTATCAGATGCAGGTACATCCAGCTGACGAGTCCCAAATAGGACGAAACGCGCGTCCTGGATTCCACTGCTAGCCACTATCCATCTTTGCTTATCATTCTGTTATATCCTAGTGGAGATTAAATTACGGGTAACCCCTGAGAACTATTAATGGGCCAATATTATATATATATTCTCTCACTGTATAACTATTGAGTAACTAGATTATGTATATCTATACTCCTCCTACTACAAGATTTGTTTTGACCTATAGACTATTATTATACGATTTACTATTCTGAAATAAAGCCCCGTTTATTAAAACAGTCTTCCACGTTCACTACCACTTTTTGGCTTTATCTTGTACTAAGGTTATTTCATATTTTGTGGTGTGATGCAGTCTGTTTGTCTGTTATGTAAACGAAGTATGTTTGGAATAAAGGATTCGCATGGTGGAGGCTGTCTCTAGCGTTCTGGACTCAACAGGAAGGAGTAGGAGGTAAAAGAAGCAATAAGGATACTGGTCTGCTCATACCGGCCGAACATCACTGGTTTGATACAGTACCAAAACTGTGTAAGTCGTGTTTCGATTGGCGAATAAATCACATGACAATTAGCCGATCTTAGAGTCACAGCACATTCTGTCGAGGACAAGTGAGATTTAGAAATGATTAGATGTTTCTTTGGCTTTGTGCCTTTGGTTCAAGTTGGCTTTGTGGATAACAATAATGCTGCTGAAGTGAAATTAGACCCTAAATTATCTGTTAGTAGCGGTTTTGGACCTTTAGCGCATTTACTGCGGAAGTGAGTTAAGATAAAACTGCGATTTCAAAGGGATCAATCTGGAGTGGAACTTATTTCATATTCTGAATGAGTCTCATATAGACTATGTTGATAGACGTAGTTCACAAATATTTTTGTGGTTTGTTAAATCATCCGTACCGCCAGAAAAAATGAGTTTGAGAAATTCAGTTAATTATGGACAAGGTTATTATGGTGGTGGTGTTGGTTCTTAACCACACGATCTTTAAAGCCGAGCATATGATTACCGAGAAAAGCTATATTCACTATGTAACACTTAGAGGAGGTCAAAAAGTTTTGAACAAAGGAACAATTGTTCGGCATGGCATGGCTCGGCTTTGCAGGCTTTACCACGCTATGTACCTAATCCTTACTCACACTGAATTTATTACTTTTTCCCCAGCTCCAGTGTGTTCTTCAGAAGTGCTAAACATTGTGTTATTGATTTTCACAATACGACGAGTAAGAATAGACAAGGATGTGACTTCCACACAAGATCTTACAGGTTGGTTGGTCACATCATAACAAGTCTACGTTTTCGGAGTTAGATCTAGTATTATAGTAGCCAAGATAAACGTACCGATACCGAACTGAACTATAGTCCCACAGGTTGATTACCTGTAATTTGCGAATGAAATTTGGGTACCAGAACTGGTTGCTTCTTCTTTCACATGTTGCACTAGGGCACATGTGATAACCGCATCAACTAGTTCCTATTCGGAGGAATTATCTGACGATTCAGTTCGCAGATTTCTCCAGTCCACCATGGGTGCACTAAAGTCCCCTAGGATTAGACATCGACCACCTCGTGACCAAGTGTTGGGACTGCTTAGCAGGACCTCATTTACCTCACAGCTTGGATTGCTATAGATCAAACCAAGCAGCAGCTCTTGTCCCTTGCATTTTAGGCGGCAGCTAACTAATTCATACGTCTCACTCTCATGGGATACACTGTTGATAATGGCGAATGGAATAGCATTCCTTATGAATAGAGATACCCCTTCCTTTACGCTTTTGTATTCTGTCGGCTCTTACTGATGTAAAACCCTCGAAATCAAGTTCTCTACTATCAATAGACTGAGTCAGCCAAGTTTCTGTGACTGTGATTATGTCTGACTTAGTCGATTCCATCTGTACACATAGTTCCGAGTGCTTTTTGAGCGCGCTCCAGGCATTGGTGCAACAGATCCGAAGCCTATTTAAGTGGCCTCGTGCTCCTCTGTTGAAGCCTCACAACCCGAAAATTTACAATTTTCAGGTCTTTTTCGCCAGCGTCTAATCTGAGCTGTAGTTCTTTTTCGGCTTCCCGTCTTTTTACACGGTCCGCCAGCGGTAAGTCCTTACGGAGAAAAACTCCTGAACCCTTTAATTTATGTCCGTTTTGTGAATTAAGGTCGCGTTCGTTTGAGGATTTAAATACTACTTTGAACAGTCTGGACTGATTAGGCTTCAAATTCGCCAGGCTACCCAGTCTACACACCTCTAGCAAGGTGACTCCGGAGATATTTTGGGGCATAACTTGGTTGAGTAGCTGTTTTATCAACACGATGTCATGCTCAAAACGAGCTTTCGGTTCTGAGCTTTCACTCTCCTTGATTCTATGAAAAATTACTAATCTTTCGCTGTGATCAGACTTCGGTTTCTCGACTACTTTGGTAGTGGCAGGATTCCCTTTTTCGTCCTTTTTTGCTTACGACCTGTACCCGTTCGTCGACGTTGTTTTGAGTAGTGACCACAGTCGCGTCAGACATACTATGGGATTCCGGAGGGTTGAGGACGACTTAGAATGTCAAATCGTGTTTCGCGCTGGAAACCGACTGAGCCTTGAGATTTCAGCTTCTGGAAGTTTCCTGCTAGGTACTATTTTGAAAAAAACGGGAGACAAAGGGAACTTCTTTTCCCGAGTTTTTGGCTGGGACAGACCTCTTTGGAGGCTGTCCTTCCTCCTTTGGACGATGTGAGTCAGCACTTTTCGAACTCACCTGTACTTGCCTCACATCAGTCTGCGTGTCGACAGATTGAGTTCTATAAATGAATGAGTTCTGACCGACGTGTCCCGACCGTGCTTGCCGAGCCACTTTTTCGCAGCATTGACCATTAAGATGGCCTCAGTTAACAGGCTATTTGCGTCCAGACAGCATTGTTGACATATCCATACACAAACATTCCCACTGAACCGTTTCAAAGCCGCAGGCGTTAGATTTGTGCAAACTTCGTGGTACCAGTTTTTGCACTCGTCTCACTGCATGCCTCTGTCAACGGGATATCGACAGCCTGAACGCTGCGTTTATTGCACTTTCCAGTCATTCGAGGTATTTTTTAATAGAAGGAACTAGACACGATAATACCCGAAGGAAAAAGTGATCTTTGACCAAAAAAGTGGAAAACTGGTGTTTGCTTCTATTGTTATTGAGTCGTAAGTTACGAGTGGACCAATCGACCGTTCTTCAATAAAAGACCAAAGCAAAATTTGTAAGTACCAGTAATGAGCCAACATAGTCTGAACCAGCTCTCCCACAATATTGAACTGCGACACAGCTTGGCAACAGAAATATTGCCGCATATGAAAAATGTCAATGGCCAGCGAACTTTAAAAGAGGGCCGTTTTGGACCACCCTTCACATCTAAAATTCCCCAACATGTTTGAGCGATCCTTATTTCAATTCAACAAACACCGTAGACTAACTGGGTTCGTCTGACAATCCGATCCTGAATATAATCCAAACACTCGGCATCTAGGATTGTTCCGTCTAAGAAAAAGCTCAATCGACTCAAGACGAAATTGCCAAGCCCTTTTATGCTGTCAATAGTCTTATAGCTTCTCATCGTGATCGTAGACGATTTAAAACCTGTCAAAGAAGCTAATTATGAAAGATGTCGATTTCCACACTAGTTTCTCCAACCTCATGCTTTCTGTCACAAAAAACCTTCAGGAAGCTCATCAAAAGGCACGTGTTAAGGGCAACTGTAGCTGGCCAATTAAACTTCCTGTCACACATCACTGAATCGATAACGATGGTTGATTGCTTCATTAATGCTGGCGAAGAAGTCAGCGTCCTTCCCACGGATAATGATCGCCCACAAAATGCAGTCTCCAACGCACAGACGAAAAATGAAAATCGATAGTCACGGTGAAAGTCACGCCTACGTTAACATGGGTTTACGCAAACTTATCGATTGGATTTTCGTTGGCACGGACACAACTATGCCAATCATTAGCGTGGACCTGCTACAAGCCGTAAAGTACTGGTTAACCCGGGTACGCGAAGGTCCGTAGACGGCAGTTATCTGTTAACGAGACTTCATGTTCTGGCTGTAGGTTATGCCTGGTCATGATTAAAACATAAAATTGATCCATACCTTCAACGGACACTCAACGGGTACCCTGGACTTCACAAAACACGACAAAAATTACCGATCGTAACCAACAGTCTTACACATCACGTAAACACTAAGGCTCACCTGTATTTCCAAAAAGGTCGCCGACTGGTCTGAGAAAAGCTAAGTTTGGTCAAGAACGAATTCGCACATGCGATGGTAATTTTCTGACCATTTAACAGCTCATGAGCATCTAATAAGTACATGCTCTCTAGAAAAAGCTGCATCGACTGACATCCAACAGGAGACTATCGATAATTCAACAAGGAAAGCACTCACCTTTGTTATCCTTTGCCGCATCCACGAACTGAGGGCGACCCTGAGAAGTATGAATGTCCCTCGAGAACCGACTTGGCTAAAGTGTATAATCAAGTTCCCGTGACCGCGGGTGACATTCTTATAACGGCTCTCATCACTCCCTTCAAATCCTATGCATCTTGCATATCACTTTTTGCCTAAGAAGTTCCTCACAAACTTGTAGTGGAAGGCTCTGTGTCAAACCCACATAGGTTATTAGAGCTTCTGGACACCTATTTATCCATTCTTCTCAAGCTACACCTTGACCTCGTCACCTATCTTCTTATTAATCGTGACTATTTTTATACGATCGTGTTTGCCTGCAATGCCTACTCTATTCATCACATATCTGTAATTTATTTTTGTTTGACTAAGCACATTAACTCGTGCTTGGTTAAATAGAGTTGGCTCGCTTACCTTCTCCACTGCGCGTCATTTTGTTTCGCTTCGTCGCTTTGATAGTCTGTCTAAATCAACAGGTGTATGATACATACGTATTCGAAATTCATTCATGTATTTGATGTGTTTTTATTCTGTCATTTACTTACGCCATTTAAGTCGAAGATTACATACGAGTGTAGCCGCTATGTGTGTTTCGATAAGCCATCACACGATATAACTAGAGTCAAATAAGTGGTCAGTAAAAAATTTCTAGAAATTCATTGGTGATGTTCTCAGAGATCTCGACTTTCTTTACATCTGTGTTAATGGATGGTTGATCCTGAATCTGGATAGACAACACAACCTCAAGCATCCGGACCTTGTTTTCCGACGACCTGAATAAATGGTATTACTCTCAACTTTTAGGAATGTCGTGTCGTAGCCGAATCCTTAGATCTTCTCGGACACACTATGTCCAAGGCATCCGCCTCTTGAAATGCAAATTGGCTGCCATTCCGGATTACACCGAAAGAGACCGCTGTCAAGCAATTACTTATGTCTAACAACCTGGCAAGTTTCTGTCAACGGTTCATGCCAAATTGCGCGCCTATCATGAGACCCTTAACAGACTCACTTCGTGTAAATGCAGAATTCATCGATTTGGACGACAGCGCGAGAAAAGCACTGTTCACAGTAAAAGATCTTATCAAAAAAGCGGTTGTGTTCCCACACCAGGACACCGAAGCATTCATTAGTATTGCAGTAGACACATCCGACTCGACAATAAGAGTAGTCTTACGACCATGGGTTAGCCAAATCTCACAACCTCTGGCATTATTCTCGAGATGGTTGCAGGACACTGAATCGAGGCACGGAAGTTTCGACAGGAGACCTCTAGATATATTCTGTGCTGTACAGCACTTTCAACACTATGGAAGGCCGAGAATTCACTCCGTTTACCTGCCGCGAACCTCTTACCATCTCAGCTCATCTTTAGACAAGCGATCCCCGCGAGAGCCTAGAATACCCGATTAAATTTCGCAGTTTACTTCAAATATACAACAAATTTATGTGCCAAATAATCTAGTTACAGACGTTTTGCATCGTATAACTTCCTTGAACGGTTTCAAGAGGATTCAGACTCCCAAATCCGCCTAGCTTCTTAAAGAAGACACTGATCTTCAGCATGAGCTGTCAACGGCAACCCCTAGATTATGAGGTCGAACACGTGGAAATAGGTGAGGAAACTATGGTGCATTTACAGGGGAGGGGGTCGTGTAATCTTGCCGAAACATCATCGACGTAGTGTCTTCAATACAATGTGCAAACTTCCTCGTCGAGTTAATGGTGCTACCATCAAGCTCACAGGAGAACGATTTTGCTGGTCTGATATGAATAAAGATGCATTACATGATTCTGAACAACCGCTTACCACACACAAACCAAAGGGTTGGTAGACAGCTTTCATCGATAGTTGAAAGCTTTACATTCGGATGCCAATGTATCAATATTTACCGTTAAGCAGGCACTCCTGTTACTCGGAATTCGTAATCCAGAAATGACCGACGTAAGATGCAGTGTAGCTAAAGTGGTTTACGGAACGACACTTCAACTTCCGGAAGAATTTGTGGTTAAGTCAACTTCTTCAGTGAACGTGGATCTAAACTCTTGCATAAGCAAGCTTATAAACGCGTTTCATTCAAGCGAACCTGCTTTTACTCGATTATAATTGACTGTTGTTTTCATTCAAACTATTTTGTGTGCGCGTTTTCGCATGTCGCGAACCATCACCCTACCCCTCGAAGCTGCATACGAAGTACCGTAAGAGTCCTTTAAAGTCCAAACCTTAGTGCTATGCCATTGGTAGGAACGGAACTTAAGATCTACGTCAACAGGCCAACATCTGATTTCTTAGGGGGAAACCCCTTTGTCGATGGTACCACCAAAACTTTCGAACGATAAGAAAATACCACGACTACGATGCAGTCCCTGAGAGTTAATGTCTACGCCGAAACATCCCTGGTATCTGACAACTAGCCTACAACATTACACGGTGGAAGTTCTGAGAGGTTCCCAGGGCACTTGGATGACAATCGTATGTTATACATGTTGGACATCGTATGTTAGACTATTCCTTATTATCTACTATCGCGCGTGCCACTGCTATTTGACCGTATTGTCAAATTTTGTTGCATCAAGAAACGAAAAACCGATTCATCTAAATTTGTCTATAGATAGATTTTGTTGAGTAAACAAATCAAAATATTTTCAATATGCCCACATATGTGTTTATATTATCCTCTATAAAATATCGGAATAAGGCTTTTCGTGTCAACTTTCTCACGGCCTCATTGTATAAATACACGTATAAATCTATTTTATCGTGCAAAGTGTTCGACCAGCTCCTGGCAGTCTGTAAAGACGCTCTGTCAAGCATCCGTACCCGATCACCATTAGGTACCCTGTGCTACGCAGACCTCGTAACGACCAATCAGTTTAGGTCATATAATTCCCAACACACCGACCAACTTTCAAATATGTCGTCTAACTCAGATATCATTGACTTCTGATTTGACTGTGTTTTTGATACTCTATTGATAAAGCTTTATTATTCATTTATTGATTTATTTGAACACATAAATATAATGGTAAAAGGAGGCACGAGACACAAATGCGCCATTTAAGTTATTTGAGTTTTGTGTGGGCTTCGATACCGCCCGGGTGCCCAGACCGGAGCAAGTGGTTTTCTTAGGAGGACACTCTCCGAGCCTTTGACCTAAAGGTCTAATCCAAAAGGCAGTGGAGCAACGTAGGGAGATACAGTCTCATGTTAGCTGGTGACTGACAATAGGTTCATACGTCATTTGTTCCCTGAGGATCCTGGAACACGTATGCACCATTGATTCGAAATCAGGGTTTTCCAACTCCTCTAGGTAGACCCTCAGTGTTCATCAACCAGGTTCCAGTGCTGGACATTCGCTTTTCGTCCCCTCAATTTCGTAATCAACAGTAATGTTCCGGGAAGGCAGTGAGTAGGAATTTCCTCACAGAGGCTGTATACGCGTGGCCATTTGATAGCATTACGAGAGAGAAAGCTGACTCTCACCACCCTCGGCCGTACCAGGGCATTTGGGGACGTTATGGTGTTACGGACAAAGGCGTCATCATGTCTTGAGTATCAGTGACATCTCTCAATATACTTCGGTCTAACACGAGCCTCTAGTTTCGTCAGTGTTTTGTTATACTTGACATCTACAGAAACCTGAGAAAGATGCTTTGCATTTTTCCTTTTCACAGTAGATCGAGATGATCTGACTAAATATGTATTTTTGACAGACAAACATACTCACAGGTGCTGAGATTTGTATTCATTGGATAGCCTAGTAACAATTTCAACAACATGCACTTTAATACGGTTAAATAATAAAATTGATGTGATCTCATCGAAGGATGGCATAATATCTTATGTGTCTTAGACTAGTATTTTTATACTGTGTTTAGTCAAATAGTATTTCGAAAAGTCTTCACATCAGGAAGAGCGCGCTTTGGACTTCTGTCACGCTTAGTTGTTTGTTATGAGGTCCGTTAATTGCATGTTATTTCCTTTTGTAAAAAGATTTGGCTCTTAGCTACTAATAGATTTTTCAATTTGGTAAATCTTTTTGAAATCACAGCGCTCGTTTAAACTCCTAAAAAGCCTGCATGAAGAATTTGGATACCTTGAAAGTTCATTTTCAACTAAAATACGCATTATCAGCGTATGATCCTATTTATCAGATCCTATATGACTTTATGACCTGATTATGGCATACCTTGCAATCTCATTTCGGATTTTCCTAGCACGAACTTTCTGCACACCAAGATGTCATTATAATTCATCGAGATTGGTTAGTCTATTGTGAACTGAAAACCGACTTTCATGTTAAAATGTCTACTACTGTCTTAAGTCGCAGGACTCTTACATGTGTTATAATATGTCAACAGAGTTCACTTTAGCTATTTTACTCATATTCTTAATATGATGAGGTTTATCAGGTTGTTTCTTTGTGCAATGATAAGGTGTCTTTTTGCTTCGGTTAATTGAATAGGCAGTATCCTGGTCCACTTTAGTATTCCATTTTGATATAACGTAGTTTTCCCCAAAATGTTTAAAGACTTCATGGACATTTTTTCCTGTTGCTTATCTAAATAAGGTTAGTACTGTGCAAACTGACAGGATTATAAAGCAATATATTTGGAATTTAGATAGTACTTTGAGACAATTGCCAATATGGCTAGTAACACTAAATCAACCGTTTACCCTTCTAAAATATCAGCCAGCTTAGTAATACGGGCCTTTTGGAGACGTTACAGCTAGCGCTAATATATTCGTAGTATCTGAGATATCCTCATCCTGCCTGGTGTGAAGAAATCGTCACGAATATGTGGTTCCCTATTGCTTATCTACTTATCGTTTTTAGGTGTAACGTCCAGGCACTGACGGTCAATAATTTCAACATTTTCGCAACCACATTTCGCACTAAATAAAGTCGGCCTTTACTATTCTCGTTTCAAGTACTTCGGTTTGGACAGCCAGGCAGTTTGTTAGTTATTATGCTGATTGCATATAATGTTAAAGAGTTTACTCATTTACTTACTTCAACCACTTAACTGTAAGTTTCCCACTTTCTTCAACATCAGTTTTGGTGACCAGGAGATACACGCGACTCTTGAAGTATAATTCAAAGTACTCAAACATGTACGGGATCACTTAGTTGTATTGATTCAAATGTCCTACTATTCGAATTCTTCGTTAGATTCGAGTCACAAATATTAACTTTGTCATATCAGCAAGCAGCTATTGTACTTATCCACGTCCTTGACTACACTTTACTGCTCTTTAACAAGTTAATACAGTTCTTGAGACAAGTTTCTTTAACTTGTTAAGTAATCCTGTCCTCAATATATTCTCATAATTCTCTGTGACCCAGTTTTCTGACTAGACATCTACCCTTCTTAGTTGTTTCGTAATTATTTTCCTAGTGTGGCTTCTAAATTAAAACCAGGAAACAGTTTAGAATACTCTACTTTTCGATATTAAAGATGTTTTTCATGGTTGATGGATCTTTATTTGGTTGATGGGTCAGCCTAAACATACTTCCATTTGCTAGACATATATTCGTGTACTTGGCTTCAACCAGTTTGAGAGCTCGTAATACTGTGAGTTTACTCAGACGAAGTAGGTTGAGCGGATTTCAAACCTTGGCCTTGTTAAGTGAAGTTTAGAGGCCTTGAATACTGACCCACTGCTCCACTAACTGTCACTGACAAGACGCACACTGAACTTCAATGTAGTCACACTCGAAATACCTAAACTGTGATGTACCTATTGATCTTTATCTTTGCCACTTATAAGTGCATTTGTTTCTGTGAAGAATTCAGTGAACGAACTTATTTGTATTCAAAACAACGTAATTAAAAGACGTTCAAGCATTTCACGCGAAATCTAAAACTCAATATTTTTTCAAAGATCGTCAATCGCTGGCAGTTTTGAAAAATATATAGTTCTGCGGGTTGTACGACTGTTTATATTGTGTTAAGTAAACAAACGGTTATCAACAGTTATCTTCTCATATTTTTTTCTGTACTTATATTTCACTAATATATTGATTTCGGCAAATGTTTCAGTAATTCTGTAGAAGATTCTGAGATCGAAACTAATTATCATGAAGTAGTCGATGGCTTCGAGAAGTTGGACTTAAAACCAGAACTTCTTCGTGGTATATATGGTTATGGTTATGAAAAGCCATCGGCCATTCAACAGCGAGCTATTAAACCATCTATAGAGGGTCGTGATGTTATCGCTCAAGCTCAGTCCGGCACAGGAAAAACGGCAACATTTGCCATCAGCATTTTACAAAGGATAGACGTCTCATCAAATACTTGTCAAGCCCTTGTCCTCGTGCCAACCAGAGAACTTGCAAGACAAATCCAAACGGTAATTAGTATATCAATAATAAGAAATTTCAGGTTGTTCAACGCATTGGTTCCTATCTGTGTGTCAAATGCTATACGTGTATCGGGGGGACAAGAACCTCGCAAGATATGGCGTGTCTTCAACAGGGTCAACATGTTGTTGTTGGTACTCCCGGCCGTGTTTTTGATATGATGAATCGTAATACTCTGGCAACTGCTAACATCAAGATTTTCGTGTTGGACGAAGCTGATCAAATGCTTGATCGTGGTTTTGAACCCCAAATTAAAGAAATATATAGATTTCTACCTGAAACGGCTCAAGTAATTACACTTCTGTATGATTTCATTTGATACTAGATCATGCTACTGTCTGCCACTATGCCGAAATCAATACTTTCCATCGCACGGAGTATAATGCATGATCCTGTTCAAATACTGATTAAGAAAGAAGAATTGACATTGGATGGGATCAAACAGTTTTATATTAATGTATCCAAAGAAGACTACAAATTAGAGACCTTAATGGATCTATATGGAATAATGAATTTAAGTCAAGTCGTCATTTTTGTTAATTCTGTAAACAAGTCCACACATATTTGTAATGAGCTTAAGCTCAAAAAGTTCCAAGTTTCATGCATTGTAATTTGTCATATTAAACCTACTAAATGTTCTATCCTCTAGCATAGTGATATGGATCAAGAAAAACGTGATGCAGTTATGGAGGAATTCCGTAGTGGAAGATCACGAATTTTGCTGTCCACTGATATTCTGGCGCGTGGTATCGATGTACAGCAAGTCTCATTAGTCGTTAACTATGACCTACCTAGTAATCGTGAGACATATATTCACAGGTCTGTTCCTATTATATGATATAATTTTCACTTATACAGAATCGGGAGAGGAGGTCGTTTCGGTAGAAAAGGTACAGCCATCAACTTCATCACTGAATCAGAAGTAGAAGCTCTAAGTGACTTACAGCAATATTTCAATACAGAAATTCTTGAGATGCCTGATGACATTGTTGATTTTCTGTAACCTGAACTTGAGCCCACTTATACATTTTAATATTTGTTCCTAGCTGAGCTACTTTCAGTTTTTATTGTTGGTTATCTGGTCATTAATTTTCGAGTTTTATTCTTCCATCCAACACCGCTCTTGTCACATCTTTAGGTGTTACTATTCCTGATTCTTCAATTTGTTCACTGGGGGTGCTTAATTGGGAAATAAATCAGAATTTGCGCATTGTGGACCTCGGTCGTTTGATTTCATGTTATTTATTAAAGGTTATACGCTTGCTATTATGCCAAAAGGTTTGTCTTCAGTTCTCAGTAAAAGGCAATCGTAGTATTGAATATTGATAAAAAATACAAAACGTGGCTCTAACTTTTGTGTATTGAGCTTCTATTCTTGAGGTTGTGGGTTCGTGTCCTCGGAACGAGCGCTTTTTGCCCCCAAATGCCATAGTACGGTCGAAGGCAGGGAATCCGTCTCCCCCTCGAATTACTCACATGGTCATGCATATACGGCAACTGCTAAGAAATCTTTCTCACAGCGGGGGTGTTGTTTACGAAATTGAGGGGACGAAAAGTGAATGTCCCTCACTTGAACTGGGTTGGTGGGTTCGGAGAACCTTCCTACGGTATTTGGAAAACACTGACTTCAAAGCAATGGTTCACATGGGCTCAAGGTTCCTAAGAAAACAAATAGCGTATGAATCAATTGTTAGTCACCGGCTACCATGAGACTGCATCTCTTTACGTTGCTTCACTGCCTTGTGGACTAGATCTCTGGTTCGAAGGCTGGGAGAGTGGCCTTCTAAGAAAACCACTTGCTTTAGTTTGTGCGCCCGGGTAATATTCCAGCCCCCTTACAAATCGAATGATTTGTGTGGCGCGTCTGTGTTTGGTACCTCCTTGTACCAATTTTTATGTGTTTAAATAGAAAGGTGTCCATCTAATTCGACAAAATTTAATAACCGAGACGTTTCGTTTACAAATGTTTTATCTAGTGCGGTTTAAGATTGTAGTACGGCATGAAGACTGAATGAAAAATGCTCTAACGTTCCTTTAAGTGAACCCACAAATATGCTTTGAATAAAGCATGTTTTTATCTTTGTTTCACAACCAAATCTTCCTTGAAGGAAATATATTAACTTATGTTTGTCCATATATATTAATCAACCTAATCTTTCTAGTACGAGTTGTTTTTGAGGTCCTTCTGCGTTCCGTAAACGGAATAGATCTCTTCATCTTAAATAGAGTTATTACCCTTTCGGATTGTGTAGTCTAATTAAAGAACTGAGGATCGATTATAACTAATAAAGTCCTCATCATATTCAGAAATACCGTTCTAGGTATTCCTGGTCGCTTACAATGAATGATTGTAAAGTTATCATCGAAAACTAGTGCTATACATTCAAATGGATTGCTCATCTATATTTCCAAGTTGATGGGTTTTCCATAAAATATTCAAACTAGAATTACCAGGTACCGTGAGCGACACTTAATTGTGATAACCTTCAGCTTGGTAGAGATTGAGGTCTAGTTAGATACACAATCGTATGTTATGCTATACCCTTATTATATCAATTTATGTATCATGACTAGTCTACACGTCAGTAGAACTAAGATAACTGTTAAGGCATTGCTGTGGAACGTTTTCTTCGGTGGGATGAGATGCTTATTTTCCTCAGGCAATTTTCGTAGATTTTCCTAGTCATTGTATAGTAATAAAAAAAGTTAATTGCTACTGTGATAAAAAGGCATACATATTGATTATCCCAACTTATTAACAAATTACTTGTTAAGATAGGGGTTTTGTGCGTAGTGCTTTCATTTGTTAGGTTGCAGGTCCAGTCACAATTTACCTCCATGCGAGCAAACTCGTAGCATCGTTAGCCCCCGTATAAATATCATATCCAAACAAAGAAGAAGAATGGCAACTTCCAGGAGTGGTTTATGGACTATTATTACATAGATTCTAAGTGAATAGTTATTTAGTAACTAGAGTATATATATATATATATATATTCGCATTCCTTTTTTCACGATTTTTCATTTGACCTAGTGGCTACTGTTATGCGATTTACTATTCCTAATCCACAATCAACATGTTAGTTAGAGCCTCACACTCAAACCCACTTTTGGCCTGATCTTGTACAGTTATTTTTCATTTTATGGTGTGGTACGGTCTGGCCTACTTGTGTATAAAACATGTATATCTGAAATATACGATCCATGTAGCGGAGGCTGATATTTGTGTTATAAACTGGAACGGCTATACTAGACCATAAGCTACTATTAAACGATCAGTCAGTATTCCGAGTTGACTCAAGTAGTCGAACGCGTCGACAACTTCACCTATATTGGCAGTCTGATCAGACCTAATGGGTTGGTGTCTGACGAAATCTCAGCACGGATTCAAAAAGCTCGTTTGGCTTTTGCCATCTTACGTCACATATGGGGAAGGTGAGATATCCGTCTACCAATTAAGGGACGAGTATACTGTGCAGCAGTTCGCTCTGTTCTACTTTATGACTGCGAAACGTGGCCATTAGGAGCAGGAGATATTCGTAAGTTGCCAGTATTTGACCACAGATGCCTTAGAAATATTGCTCGCATCTGCTGGGATCTTCAGGTAAGTAATAGTGAGGTTAGACGCAGGGTGTTAGGGAGTGATGGTAAATCAGTTGATGTTGTTTTTGGTTAGGCCACGTGTTACGTATGTCTGAACACCGATTACCACAGTGCGCAATGCTGACTAGTGTTGGGAATAGTTGGAAGAAAGTTGGGGGCGGCCAAACCAAAATGTGGCACCAGTCCTTGAAGTCACTAACTTTTGGTTTGAGTCATGTTGATACATGCAGACTACTTGGTTGGGGTCCGCGTGACTATCGTAACCAATAGTTGTAGACTTTGGGTGACATGTTTTTGAAGTCTTATCTGGATCCGTTGTTAGTCGTTGACTGTTTCGTTCCATAGAGACAGTCTATTTTCTAGGAAATTTCGCTTGAATTATTGGGAGTATCGGTATCCAATTCAGTTTCACAGTCATTATTTCCATCTCCAACAAACATTGGTTATCTTTTGTTAAGCACCATAGTACCTAAATGTAATACGACTCACTAAAACAATATTGATTACCCATCCATCAATAAACAACATAGGATCTGACAAATTTGCGTAAGCCGAAGTCGCCATATTACACTCTGAACACGTTAATTTGGAATAGCTTTAAATCAATCAACGAGTCTCAAGTTTTTTTTCCAAGGCGTTATTTAATATACGTTGAACTAAAAACGTAACATCCACCTAATTTGCATAATGCAACTCTTCACGGTAACTGTCTAATCAAATCCACAAAAAGTACGTAGAATCGAATTACTTTGCAAATTCAGACACCTGTTTTGAAGGATTATAGACCGTGGTACCTTCGGTACCGGCAATGCGAAAAGACATTATCTACAATAATGCTGAGAGGGATCCTGTAGTATACAGTAGTGACCTGAAAATGTTTGCCGGTGTAAGTACTATATTACTTAAAGAATATGATTTTCCTTGCCTCAGTTCTATGCTGTTGTAAAGCTTAACTATACACGATACTCAAATGTATTGATGTATCTGTGATGTAACCCTATGTTATGGTAAGGTCGGTCGAATGCTTTCTTAACCTTTTCCAATCCATCGATCGCACCATATTTGGAAGTAGTATCTCCATTCTTCAGTCACTTAAGTTTCGAAATGCTGTCCACTGATCCACTTCATTTTAGACTTCACTTGCGTTTATAACAATGTTACACTCAGTTCGGTTATTTGTGGAAACGCTACCAAGGTAAATATGGTCAAATAATTGTAGATTCAATGTGGTGCCCGTTTTTTTTGCTGTCACATGTTGTTGGCAGTAAAATGCATTAGTTGTTGGTGTGTGCATAGTCTAATATTTGACAAGCGAGGAATATGCCAAGCGACTTCAGACGTTCGACTTTCCAGAAATATACTAGTGCAAAATCAGACTCAGCTTCTTTTCAAACCAATGATAATGAGCTGTAGTCATAACTTGGGTCATGGCACTATATCCCATATCATTCAAAAGGTGAATTCACGCAAAAATGTGGGTTTTATTTAAAAATGCAAGTAATTTACATACTCCGTAAGAACAACAGCGTGTTAGTTATGAGCAAGTGGTGATCAATACACTACATCAAATATTCTAATTCATCCAATTCGTTATCATGTATTATAGGATACGGTCAGGCAAAATGTTCAAACTTATTTTGGTTCCCTATACTGCTCTGTGTTTATCCATTGTAATTTCAACTGTTTACTTGTGAGGTCTAATTTGCAAATAATTTTCATTGTTTGGAAATGTAGATGGATTTTATTAAACCGATAAATTTTCAATGTTATAATATCATTTAATTTTATTAACAGTGGTTGAAAAGGTGGTGCATGGACATGTTTTTCTCCAGACCATTTCCATACCCTTGTGTATCTATCCAATGGTTGCTTGAAATAGACACCTTCATTATGATTATATTGTAATCTGAAAGAAATAAATTCCTTTGTGTTAGTTACTGTCATGGTCTTAAACTTAATGCATAAGTTATTATGGTCTACACAATTGCAAATAGAATTAGTGGACTAATGACTAAAACATTCACGTATCATTTAAGTAGATAGTAATTTCAGTTTGGCCAGCTGGGTAGTATCACTAATAAATAAACGTTGGTGAAAAGCTGATTTAATGATACTGTGTTTGGTAAATGCGTTAAAACAAACTAGCTAATAATTTCTAATCTCTGCGTTGCCTCAAATGGTAATAAACAAAGCCAATGTGTCAGATTTTTAGCTTTTTTTCAAAAAACACAAATGAAACCCGGTTTCGGTTTGAATGAACTGAATTTATAACATGTAAATTGAACTGTTTGTCAATTTTATATAGTCTGAATTGTGTACTTATCTGTTGATAAAGATCTCATTCATATGGCATATTAAATGAACAACTATCAATATTAAGTGTATTAAATGGATAGTTGTCTTCTGATCTGAGTGCGTGAGTTAAAATTATATCTTAAATAAAATTATTTCAGTAATCCATTCAGTTGTTACTATTTGCTTTCAGAATTTTTAATGGTTTTCGCTAATAGGGAAACTTATGTCAGACAATAAGGTTATAAAAGTCCATTGGTTGTTTCAGGAACTTAAGTGTTCACTAACTGACTAATAACTCAATTGAACTATGTGGATATATATATATATATATATATATATATATATATTGTCTATTTAGTTAGATATTTAAAATCTCCCTTGGTTATTCATTGGGTTTTGAGGATCAGTCTCGTGAAGTAATATTCATTATTGGTAGATTCAGAAATAATTTTTCATTTAGTGACAGTCTTAGTTATAGAGAAATATCAATTGTCGCTGGTTTCTGTCCTGCATGTAGTGCTTTTTCTTAAAATTGATCTGCCTATTTGCATAGTCCGGTGTACAATTCGATTAGTTATTGTTTTTCTGAAATTGGTTTCCCTAATGGTTCGTTCCGTTACGTGTATTCAAAATGTCCTACTTAGTTTGTGAGAATTTTCTGCTGTCACCTAATGATATGTCATTATTAGACCAAGATTGATCAAAATACGTCCCATGGGGATATTTCAACCTAACATTGTATTTCATTTAGGTAGTCAAACCATTTAGATATATGCACAACAGAGGTCGAAAGTTTAAAATTATTTTAGAGGAATAAGACGCTATATGATATTGAAAAACAAATCCAGTCTACTGCTACTACAACCGGAAAAGTGTAGCCACGTTCATTTCTCGATATCAAATACAAATGGTTTGGCCAGTATCTGTTTAGGAATAAAATTGCTATATTAGAGCAACAAAGAACGAAGTTGTTAAAGCGTTTGGGTCATTGGTAAGAACATTCATTGAAATTTAGACGAATAGCTCGAAATTTGAAGCTTTTGAATAATTTCAGCAACTGGAATTTACATGAAACGTCCAAATAACTACAAAAGGAGCAACCGCAATAAGATAAGTTAATGTTTATGAGATAATTAGTGACAGAAAGTAACTAAACTTTATCACATTAATTTGAGTTAAACAACAACTACCTTATATTATTTTTCTTGTCATAAACTACCCCATGAATATTGCTATCGAATACACCGATTAATTGGCCAACAGTTGGCTGTACATCCGCATTGGTCAATTTCTTCATTTTACTAGTACTATTGTTTAATACTTTAAAAGAAGCAGATTTTTGTTTATGATTTATTTTGGCATCTTCTTTTCCAACTTTTGTCATATTCAGATGTAACAGATCATGTACAATAAATAGTAGACCAACTGGTTCATTATTATTGGTGTTAATTTCGCTAGGTAGAAATAAGATTGCTGGATTACCAGTTGGATAACTGGATGTAGCGAATATTTGTTAAGGAGTTTTGTGTTATTTCATGCCACAGAACATAAAAAAATGAAAGGTTTATAAAGGTTGTTCGACCTAATGCACATTTGATTCTGGAATAATATTCATAATTAGTTTCATAAATAGTAACTTCTTGGAAAGTAACTTACTAGGTGAGAGCTTTATGATGTTAGCAGACTTATATAAGATGTACTGAACAGAATATTTACTAAAGATTATATGGATTTATAGCTTTTATTCTGTCACTCTACTTTAAATTAGATGTTGCTAATAAAAGATATTGATAAACAAAAGTGACAGTGAATGAGTGATCTTGGATTTAATCTGCAAGGAATTTAGACATTATCTTGTTATTATTTATAAGCAGACAAACAAATCAAAACCTGTGCACATACATGGCTCTTGATTGTGTTTCTGTCCCAATTACTCGGTTAACACAGAGAAAAAAGACGTTAATATCGAAGAGTACTTCTCACTTCATTTATGATAAGTAACATTATAATCATGTAAAAAAATGCTTTGAATATGTGAACTTTTGTTTTTCAGTTGACGTTAGCTGAAGAAACCATGTAAACCCAAGGATCATTGAATGCATATTTCTCTGTGGTATAGGACTCACTAGCAATACACATCCGTGACCCCCCTCCAAGACCACAGGAACTCCAAGTCCCGTGATGAGTGCCTAGCCTTGACTGAACTGCGTCAGTTACAACGTAGAACTTCGTACGTACGTACATCAGTTCGAGTTGCCATACCACATTAACACAGAGATACAATTGTCGATTCAAATCCCATAGGGATAGAGGTAGTAAGAGTATAAGCATTAATTTGAAAGATTAGGGTTCGAAGATGTTATTCAGGGAGTATAATCCAGTGAAATAAATTTGAAAAGAGAAAAAGGAAAAGGACATGAAGAATTCAGAAGATTAGAATTCGGGAGAACACAAACAGTGGATGCACCTGCATCATTGCAAATGATTTTGAGCCATGTCATTCAAGGTCTCTAACCATCGGTTGCTATCATCTCGCGAATCCCAACCAGGAAATCTACACCTACCAACATGGCTCAGTCCAATTGTCAGTGACTTCATGGATTTGTGTCACGTTTTGGTCTGGCCGCCCCTTGCTTTCTTCCAACCTACTCCTACACCATAAAACATTGCACGTCGGGGCAGTCGGTGGTTGGGCATATGTAACACGTGTTCCAGCCATCTCAACTGATGAGGTTTCACTACTTCATCAATCGATTTGCCATCCTTACCTAATACCCGTTTCCTAACAACTGCATTAGTCATTCGGCAGTCCCAGAATATGCGAGCAATGCTTCGAAGACACCTATGATAGAAAACTAGTAGCCTACGGATATCCTTTACTCTGACCGGCCATGTTTCACAGGCATAAAGTAGGACGGAAGTAGGTGCTGCACAGTAAACCCATCCTTTGGTTGGTAGATAGATATCTCGCCTACGCCGTAAATGACGCAAGTTGGCAAAAGCTAGACGGGCCTTCTGTATCCGTGCTGAGATTCCGTCACATACCAGACCACATAGGTTGATGAGACTCCCAAGATAAGTGAAGCGGTCAACACTCTCAACTATTTCACTCCCTATCATTAATTCAGGTGCCGATGCAACCCAATCCTGAAGTAACATTTCGCACTTCGAGGGGGAGAATCGCATCCCGAACATGCCTGCATTGTTGCTTATAGTGGTCAGAAGACTTTGCATTTTGTCAGCGTCTTTACCAAATAGAACAATATCATCGGCGTATTCTAAGTCAACAAATGAATCTCCTGGTAGGAGTTCAACCCCTCTAAATTTGGATGAGGAAAGTATTATTTCTAAAAGCACGTTGACAATAAAGCTAAACCAAAATGGAGATAGTGGATAGCCCTGACAAACACCACTTGAGGTAATCGATTCTGATGACAGTTCGCCATAAGCTTTAACTCAACCAGTTGTGTTCGAGTAGAGAACCTGTATAAGGTTAACATACTTTGGTACTTCTTTCAGTGACAAACTCTGTCATAGAACCTCCCGATCAACAGAGTCAAATGCCGCTTTAAGGTCGAGAAATACTACTATTGTGGGACGTCTGAATATGTGTCTATGTTCTAGGACCTGACGTAGAGTGAATATCTGGTCCACATAAGCACGTCCAAGTCGAAAACCAGCCTGGTTTCCTCTAGTCTGCTTTTCACAAGCTTCGGTTAGGCGTCGAAGCATTATTGAAGCTAATATTTTAGACACTATATTAGTCAAACTGATCCCTCTGTGATTGTCACAAGAGGACTTTTGTGCTTTCTTATATACTGGCACAATTAGTGATTGGGATCAGTCAGATGGAATTGCGTCCAGTTCCCAGATTCTATCTAAAACCTCAGTCAATGTCGCTGCTAGTACTGGACCGCCATCCTGAAAAATCTCAGGGGTAAACCTGTCAGGGCCTGCTGCTTTCCCTCGTTTCAGATTTCCTATAGCTTTTTCAACCTCGTAAAGATTTGGTGTACTTACATTAACTTGCCATTCAGGTCGACTGGGGATCTTGGGAAACCGAAGTGTGGCTGAAGACCACTTGAACTGATCTCTAAAGTGTTCTTCCCATCGATCCAATCTTCTGGATTGAGAATGAACAATATATCCATTTTTTTCCAAGATAGTTTCGCTAACAGTTGGGTTCCTAATACCGCTTTTTTTCAACAAGTCTGAACGGTTGTCTGCTGTTGCCTATTGCCGCTGCCTTTTTTTATCTCTCTTGCTCTCGCTATCCACCGCTGTTCGCGATCATTGCGTAGACTTCTTATTAGCCTGCGCTTAGGCTGACTCCGCTCTTCGTTATGTTCAGAGCCATATGGGATGAGTTTTCGAGCATATATCAGTGCGGTAGATTCTGCTGAGATCCAGTGTTTCTCCCTGACCTTATGGTTTATCGTACCAGCAGATATGACTGCTGCTTCCACAGTTTTTCGGATGTCATTCCATACTGCTACCGGGTGGGCACAACTTACATGGCTGTCTAACTGTGTTTCTAGCTGTTCCTGAAACATATTCTTAGCTTTCCTATCATTAAGTAGAACCCTTAGAGGCTTCATTGCCGCGTCTTTCCTACGTCCAGTAAGGCGCAGACAGATACGCGTTCGCAATAGAGCATGATCTGAATCTAAACATGTGCTCCAGAATGAGCGACAGTCTTCGGTCTCTGATAGCGATGTGGTCTATTTGGGTCCAACGTTGGTACGAATTCGGGGATCGCCATGTCAAAAGATGCTTTTCCTTGTGTTTAAAGTTAGTATTTGCAAGAAACAGACGGTTATCTGAGCACAGCTGCAACAGACGGTCGCCATTATTTGTTTTTTGAGCCACGACACCATAGGAGCCACCCTGGTGTCTTTACATTTCGCTTAGTTTACCTAGTTGAGCATTAAAGTCACCAGTCACTATTACTACATCAGAGCGCCTAGCTTTTCGGAGAAGTTCGGAAAGCTTTCTGTAAAACTCATATTTTACATCATCTGAGCTGCAGTCAGTGGGAGAGTAGGCAGAGGTGACGAAGAGGCAACGACGAGTGTCCCTATCTTTCTGAGTCCCTACTGATCCGTTTAGTCGGACAGCACACAGACGACTGTCTAATGGAATACAGTCCAAAAGAGCTAGTTCTGCCCTAGGACTCAATGCTATACCTACGTCAGAGGCCGCAAAGGGCAGCATCAAGGTCTCCAGATACATGAAGCGTGAATCGAGTGGGTTGTTTATTTTGACATGGTGAGGTCAAATGAACGACGCTACTCGGATCCTATATGCGCGTTTCGGAGACGCAGCACACATCCGTGGTGTGGGATTCTAAATTCCTAGCTAAGGAGGCCTGCTATCCTATTTGGCACAGTGTTCCGCGTACTCGAATCGTTTGCCCTAGAGGTGTGAGGTGAAAAAGGGACGTGAGAAGGGTTAGTCATGGAGATAAGAGAGTAATTAGGTGTAGGAAGGATTTGAATGTGACCAGCTTGGTCTCGGTAGTATACTGTTTCGTATATTTCATCTACTTCTAAATAATTCTTTTTTCCTAATCTTTGTTGCAGTAGAGTTTTTCAAATAAATGGGGACCTTTTATATGAAGCAACACCCAGGTGAATTGTAGTTATGAGCTTGTCAGTACATCCAAACTGATTGAATATTATTCTAACGCTGTTTTTCGCTTGTAAATCTGCAACGTAGAGTAGGTTGGTGATTGAAATACTTAGTTGTCAGGCTGAAAACACGAACTAAATTCCTCACACTATCTACTTCATTGAAGTAAACAACCAAATTGTTTTACCACATTTAATAAGAAGTTATTCCCCAATATCGATCACATGAGTATGTTTTTAATTATTAAAGCCTCAGGTCATTCACAACGTCCTCAATGTTTATAAAGCGTGTTGTACCCAGTAATTTCGCTTATTATTCTGATTAATTAATAGCTGTGTGCTGGATATTGCAATGTAACTTTCACTAAAGTTTCTATTTTAAGCATCTCAAGTTGTCAGCATGTATGTTACGAAAATGTCAGTGTAGCGTACCTCAACATCCAGAATGAAAAACAAATATTATCAAAATCAGGGTTTAAAATATAATCTGTAAATTAAACACTAGTATACATCACTCCCTCACTAAATAGACCGAGAAATGATTGAAGTTTATGGATACAACATACACTTATCGAACATCGATAATGTTGAGGATAACCTTTATTATATAATGCTATATTCTATGTCTTCAATAGTTAGAAGATGGAATTTTTTGTTCTCAGTTTGATGAAAACTATTATAACTGCTTAGTATTTGTTAGGAAATACTAATCTTTATCCCTGAAAAACATGAAAAAAGTAGACAAAGAGTAATTGACTTAGTCTTAGCCAGTTAGTACTCTTGGTAATTTATCGTAAATTCTAAAAGCGTATATGGTATTTATATTCTTTTTTTATTTTAATAGTGGGATATTTAAATTACCACTAATTCTGACAACTTTTAGGGAGCTTTAAAATGTTACTGATAACTTTCTATATGATCGTTGATAACAATAACTAAGTTTTAACTACTATGTTGTCATCTTGAGGATGTGTAGACTACTGAGTGTAAAAATCTATCCAAGAAGTCAATGTCACAAGCATTTATCAAACCAAGCATTACAATGTCTAATTATATAGTCCATAATGAAATAATACTAATGGTATTATTAAGCAGAGATGTACATTTCATCGCTTCTACGTCTAGTTGTCAACTGGATTTAGCTGCATCCTTGTGTTGATATTCACATTTGGACTCGAACTCAGTACTTACTTTTCAAACACTCAACGAGTTATTCACTTCGCTACTGAGTCCAGATAGTCACGGAATCCAGCATTGGAGATGAATTATAACAATGACTAATGGCATACTGTCTAGTTCACATAATTGATCGAATCATATTAATCTAGCCATAATGTAGGTAATTAATTTACTTGAAATAATCCTGAAAGATTGTTTGTAATTGATGTTAGACAGCTGAAAGTAGTCAAACTTTCGACATAAATTTTATACTGACCGATATTTATCAACAATGTTTATTTGTTGAATAGTAACACGTTCAGTTATGGGACATAGTAAGGCAAGCCTTTGGATTTCTAGAATAGTATCAGTTTCATCTACACTGGAAATATGATTTGTTGATGCATGTCAAACAATTATGAAACCTACACAAAATGCTTCTTAACATTGTTTTTAACTAAACACATAACGATTACCATCACTAAGACCACTTTCAAAACAGTGTGTAATTTATAATCAGTAAGAAATTAATATAGAGATCTAACCATTCTTCAAGCGAGACACTAACATTTGATTAAGTGAACTATTTATCATATTTTCAAAGGTTTCAAAATTTTATGTATATTTGTATAACAGGCGAGTGAATTTAAGACAAAATATATCGCTTTACAGTTGAAATCAGGAACCGATCTAAGCTAGACCACCATTGAAGACCTGGAAGCACTGGACGACAGTTTCCTCCTAATATGGGGCTCCTCAGAAGTGCAAACCCGCGGCAATCTAACCAAGGACCTTCGATCTCGCACGCAAACGCTAGACCTCTAGACCACTGAGCCGACATTTAATGGTGTTAATGTCGAACATCGATATATATATATATATAAAATTTAATGTCACTCATAATTATACTTGCTTCAACAATCCTAAATAACGATCAGATTGTAAAAAGAACTATTTTGATTAGTAGACTTATAGGGTTATAATACACATTATAACCAATCTTAGATTGAGCCAAATCAAAATATCAATTTAAAACTTAAAATAAAACTTACCTGCTTGTCAATTTGCACAAATAATTTACAAAAGTATCATGTTCAATAGCTAACAATTGAAGTTTTTTGCTTAAAGCTATGCTAAATTCGGACTCACTAACTTTGACTCCATCGTTGATTAATTTTTCCTTTAATAATGTGTTAGGTGTACTTAATCAAGTTAAATGTATCTGATCAATTTGTGTAAATATCAGTCCTAAATAAATATTTCAGTAAAGCTTAACTATGCGGCGGAGCCAATGATAAATATACCAATACCCCCAAGGTTATGGGGCATATATGAAAACAACATGCCGTTCCACCTAGTCAGTCATGTGCAGTGTAGAACCAGACACATTTGCTCATCGACTTAATTTGCCAAATAATATTAAGATTACTTGCTTACGCCTGCTACCCCTA
Organism: Schistosoma mansoni; assembly: GCF_000237925.1. NCBI lineage: Eukaryota > Metazoa > Platyhelminthes > Trematoda > Strigeidida > Schistosomatidae > Schistosoma > Schistosoma mansoni. The sequence goes on along the minus strand of NW_017386025.1, from coordinate 2,412,757 downwards.
CCTCTCGTGGAGGAGCATAGGCTGCTCACTAGCATTCTCCATTGAACTCTGTCCTGGGCAATCCATTTCAGTTGATATTCATCTTTTTCATGTCTACTTCCAATTCCCAACTCAGTGTGTTCTTTAGTCCTCCTCTTTTCCATTTTCTTTCAGGATTCCAAGTTAGCACTTGCCTCGTGATGAAGTTTAGTGATTTCCGAAATGTATGTCCTATCCACTTCTAGCGTCTTTTCCTTATTTCCTCTTCAACTCGAAGCTGGTTTGTTCTCTTGCACAGTAGGTTGTTTCTAATGGTATCCAGCAAAACTGACATTCAGCATCTTACGTAGACAATTGCTCATAAATACTTGTACTTTTATGATTATGGTTGTGGTAGTTCTCCAAGTTTCAGCTCCGTACACTAGAACTGTCTTGACGTTCGTGTTGAAGATTCTGACTTTGATATTGGTTGACAGTTGTTTTGAGTTCCATATGTTTCTCGACTGTAGAAATGCTTTCCTTACTTTACCAATCCTAACCATTATGTCTGCATCATCAACGATGCTACCCAGATACGTGAATGTTTCCACCTCTTTCAGAGTTTCTCCATCAAGTGTGATTGGATTGGTGTTCTTTGTATTGTGTTTGAGGATCTTGCTTTTCTTCTATTGTATGTTGAGGCCTATTGATGCGCAGGTTTCCGCTACACTGGCTGTCTTCATATGCATTTGCTCGTGTGTATGAGATATAAGAGCTACGTCACCTATGAAATCCAAACCGTCTAGTCGCATCCAAGTTGTCCATTGAATTCCATGCTACCTCAGATGTGGAGGTCTTCATAATTTAGTCAACCGCCAGAAGAAAGAGAAAGCGGGATGGAAATCAGCCTTGTCTGACTCTGGTCCTCACTCGGAATGCATCTGTCAGCTGTCCTCCATGCATGACTTTACAGTGTAGTCCATCGTATGAATTCCGAATGATGTCGACGACTTTCTCAGGTACTCCATAGTGTCGAAGAAGTTTCCATAATGTTCCCCTATCCACACTGTCAAATGCTTTCTCATAGTCAAGGAAGTTGATGTACAGTGACGAGTTCCATTCAATTGATCGTTCAACGATGGTCCATAGTGTCGCAATTTGGTTTGTGCTCGACCGATACTTACGGAATCCGGTCTGTTGATCACGAAGTTGGGTGTCTACTGAATCTTCCACCAGGTCCAGCAGAACTCTGTCGAAAACGTTTCCTGGCACTAATTGTAGTGTGATACCTCTGTAGTCCTCACATGTGCTCAGCTCTTCTTCCTTTGGTATCTTGATGAGGTATCCTTGTTTCCAACCCTTCAGCACTTGTTCTTCCTCCCAAATCTTCCTTAATAGAGTGTGGAGCATGTTTGCAGTTACTTCTATGTCTGACTTCAGTGCTTCGGCTGGTATATTGTCCGGTTCTGTTGCTTTCTAGCTCTTGATTTTTATGTCATCCATTCCGATTTATCGATCGTTGATGGAGTGACATCTATGGGAAGGTTTGTATGTGCTGACTCGATATCCGGTGGATTCAATGGAATTAGTCTTCAGCCACTAGTTACGATGATCACGCAAATAATAATCAGGTTGTCTGCACCCAGTAAAATGGGTCATTCTAGTCGTCAATGACTTCATGGACTGGTGACACATCTTAGTTTGGGAATCCTTAACTTTGCTCCAGCTTACTATAGACGAGTTGACTGTCGAGGTTGGCAGTGCTTAAGCATAAATAATACATGCAGTCTAACAACGAATAAACAGACGAACTAACGAAGGAATTTTTCCCTGTATTATGAATAATTTCACCTTGAATTTCACTTTCAGTGCAAACTACATCCTAGTCCTAGTATTATAAACCAGTGGCTCATCTTGACTGATTTCTGATTAGCTGAATGAGTAAAAAATTTTCCAAGACCATTCGACAGATCGTTTAGTTTCAGTTGTATATTCTTATCGTCACCATTATTTTGTCCTTCCTCAGGACTAATCCGTGCTGCGTCACGGAGTGAAGAAGGCTACTAATGTTTTGGAGATATTGTCAATGTTATACTTTTAAAGGGTCTCTAGTTAGGACGAAATACCATCTCTTCAGTTTTGCTTTTGTCTTGCTTTCAAGACCACAAAAGAAAAGGATACAATATGACTCCTGTATTGTCGTTATATTTTCGTAAAAATACTTCCCCATTCGAATATGTATGTTGTATAAAATCAAGTTGTATTTCAGTCGACTCATTTAATACTTTATCTGAGTTGATATGCATAGATTCGCCATCACCACTAACTAATAATAAGTTGTCATTATTGTTATCACCATCAATATGTTTTACATGATTCACAGCAGTCCATCCTTGTTCAATATACTTACGATTTGATAACTGATAAACAATTCTATCTGTTTAAATAATAAGGATACCAACAAAAAGAATATTGTATTAAGTTTTGATGAAAAGTGAGATGTGATGTTAAATGATATTGATGTAAGTTTTATGAAATAGCTCATTATTCAAACAAATGTTACGGACAAACAATAAGTAATCGGTAGTAGTCGACAGGAAGCTTTAGACTTTAGTTTCATGCTAGTTGGTAGTCGTCATCAAGGTGTGCCTAGAATATATACAAATAACTACAATTATAATATCTTATGTAAACTGACTTACCAAGTACTTGTTTATGAACCCATAGCGGTCACTCAGGGAAAAATAAAGTGAAGTCACTGAAGCAGGGTTACTCATATTGGCCGTCAACGGACCATGACATAAAACAAAAGTGTATCAGTTGTTGGTCCTGTCTAGAGGCCGCAAAGTATCCCACCAATACAGAACCACAACCATGATCAAAACCGGACGCAAAGAATGCACACTGATTTATCCGGTCCAATACAAGGTAGAAATTACTTGGTTGTTGTAGATGCTTTCAAGAAATAGTCGAAAGTATATGACATGCCGAACATGACGTCAAAGAGTACAATAAGAAGATTGTCAGGATTGTTTGCTTGTCTCGCTGTTCCAGAGATCTTGGTAACTGACAACGGCACTCAGTTTATATCATCTGCTTTTAAACGGTTTTGCAGCGAAAATGGTATAACGCGCCTACAGTCTCCTCCGTACCATCCTCAGTCGAATGGCCAAGCGGAAAGATTCGTGGATACGATAAAAAGAGCTCTAGTCAAAGGGGGAGGATAGAGTATTCCAGAACAAAAGATCAGTAAATACTTAATGTCTTACAGAGTTGCCTTCAATCCGACAGTGCCAGACGGAAGGACACCAGCTGAGTGTATATTCGGGAGGAAAATTCGGACAGCCTTTAAAAGTATGTTGCCGCCCAGCAAGACAAATAGACCTACGAACGAGTATAGGACGGTCTTTTGCGGCTTTCAGATGGGAGAAAGGGTAATTGTCAAGTCGTATCAAGGTAATAGGAAGGGGGGATCAGGTGTTATAGAACGTCGGATTGGAGATGTACTGTTCTTAGCCCGGAGAAATGTCGGGATGTGTATAAGACATATAAATAGAATTCAAAGAGATTGTAGAACATTAATCATGCAAAACCGACTCCCGTTTCAAATGCTCGTGGATTCATTTCAGAAAAGCCCTAAGGAGGACGAATGTAGAAAATATAATAGACGAAAGGACATAGTGGCACAACCTTCAAGAAAGATAGACCGCAAGAGGAATGAGTTAACCACGTTTCAGGTGGACCCGAGGGAAGAGTCTTACACAAGAGACTATAAAGAGGGGAGGTGTGAGGAAAGCCCACGGGTAAACTCAAGGGAGCTCTGAGAAGCTCAGAAATAACTGAATATAGTCCACCCAATCATCTTTGGAAGAACAGTCCAGAATCTTTCCGTATAGCTTCCCTATTGGACAAATGTTAAAAACCACTGTATGCGGATTGGATGACTATAATGATGATTCTCACTCGTCTTTTGTCTTCTCATTTGCAACTTGGAGGGTTCTAGCGTTCGAGTGCTCAATTTGTACGCGGTATATCAAAAAATCAAAGTTCTAGATATAACAGTAAGCAGCTGACGAGAACCAAACGAAATAAAGTGAATTCATGTTATTCTGCTAGAACGTTTGTTATTGCTGATTTACAAAACATTCAAATGTTGTGACAATCTCGATACTATCTAACCACTGAAGTAAAGTTCAATAGTACTAATTTTTATATTAAGTTCAATTTATGGTAAGTTAGAATCATTATAAAGTATTCCTAGTAAACATCCATATTTTTTAAATCAATTTGATAAATTTTACATACCATAATTCCCCCTTAACAATCCAGAAAATCTGCCGTAAAGCAAATTCTCAGTTATTTATGCCATATGGCATTTTGATTTAGTAATGAGAAAATCCTTATTCAGATATGTACAGAAAAAAAGACGATTTCATTGATTGCTGATCATAATAACAGTCGGTGTTACGTCTAATAATTTCTTTTATTAATATGCAAACCATTCTACTTAATAAAAATCATTAATGGTCTCATTCGAAATTTATAAATTTGCCAAATATATTGATTTAATACCAGCTTGAGGTTAATTTTTTCCAGGGTAGAACAAGGAATTAAATACTAGAGAACATCTAGATTGTACGATAATTATGATACAGTGGGCAAGTTAGACATTGGTCAGATGTCAAGTGCACGCAATTGGCCAAGATCTGGCTTTCTGTTCTAAGAAATGAGACACTCCACTGGAGGAAAAATGGAGATTCAGTTTGCTGATAAAAACTTTCTCACATCCAGTTTTTACACTCAAATGAATGGTTGAACTCGCGAAAAGGAAGTTTGTTTATCAGTATTAGGTCGGACATCGCTCTATACAACAAACTACTTGCTTAACACTATGAGAGATATTATAAAAGTATTCAAGACTATTTGTCAAATAATATCACTATATACTATGGAGATTTATAATGATCATAATAGAAGGATATTGTTAGCTTGAGACAAATAAGTGGGGAAGATGGTAAAGCATTATGTGAGTTTTTACCGCGTACTTGATAAATGCTTCAGTTATACTTTTGTCATATTACTCTTATTGTAAACTCACTCATTAACTGCTGCTATATTTTTTTTCACGATTTTTTTAATCATCATCAATCGATTATGAACTTATGATTCGGATCTTATTCAACAAATATACCAGTTGATAATATACTGTAATTTTTTTATCTGTGGTATGTTGTAATCGGATTGTAGGTGTACAGTAAGCCAGTGAGTTTTTGATTCAACGTGACCATAATGATGATATAAGAATAGAAATGAGTTGTGTTTTCTATTTTTGTCTTCTGAATAACTACTGTAAATAAGAGTTCTCAGACAAATTAAGAGTTACGATACAGGTCTTTGTTTAGTCACTCGTATTTTGGTTGTAAGGAGGATCATTAGTCAAATAAGGATAAAGTGAGGGCGTTGTTAGCAGATCTCAATACCAAGTGACCCGATCAAACGGATAACAGCAAAAAGTCTGAAATTATAACTAATACAACTTGATGATTGTATTCGACAAAAAGAATCAGAAGTTGATTACCGTTCGAATAAATCTGTAATAAGTAAGAGAGCAACATGAACAACACTATGCTGAAAATTATCATGTGCTCACTAGTGACTAGCTTGGAGTAAAAATCTCCACAGATCTAGAGGGAGTCCGCGACCACTGGAGCTAAACTATGTCGGGTATGAAGCAGTTATCAATCTAAGAAAATGAAGGATGGTCGCGCAATGTTATGGATTGATTGAACTTAGACTTGTATAGTGCTGGGCGTCAGCTCAGTGGTTTATAGGTTATGCGCTCGTGAGAGACCGAAGGTCCTGGGTTTGATTCCCGCATGTGAGGCGGAGAACGCTCACTGTTGAGAAGTCCCATATTGGGATGAAACGACCGTCTAGTGCTTCCAGGTTTTCAGTGGTTGGCCCATAAGTTTACAGAAATTCAATAAATTTATAGTACTGTACAAAGTATACTATTCGGTGAATATTGTTTACGTAAGGGTCGTATTTTTCATTTGGTAATTTTAACAACTGCAAGTGATCAGATACTGTTGATAAACATGCATTGTAGGCGGATTGCGTTGATATTTTCATTAAGTTATAGATCCCTAAATGGGAATAAACAGACGTCTTGAATTTCACTGTTAGACACAGTCACACTTTACTGAAATTCACGTTCTTGTTTCGCCTAAACTTATGAAAGAGAGGTAACTAAAGTATGAAAAAGACATTTTTTATTGTTAAGGATGTTTTTTCTCTAGGATATGATAAAACTTGAAACTCCTAGCAGAATATTTTATGATCAAACTAGTAGTCATCTTAAACTCTTACAATAATGTAGTGTCGTCAAATTAAATGGTTATTATTTTCAAAGAAAATTTGATCCTATATCATAAATCACTCCTGTTATTAAAGTAAAGATGGATATTAGCTTACAGTGGAATCCAGAACGTCTGTTTCTTCCCATTAGAGACTGCTTGTCAACTAGATATGACTGCATCCATGTGTTGATTTTCACTCTGAGTCTCGAATCCAGTACTTCTTGCTTCAAATGCCCAATGTGTAATCTATTGAGCTACTGAGCCCAGATATCCACTAACTTGTGCAACGCGAATTTATTTTATTTTATTCATGTTGTCAGTTATTGAAACTATTTGTTGTAGATTATTATATGAACCTTTTTTTACAAAAGATCATATCTAGTTAATCCTTTACTTTCAATCTGATTATGTATTGATTACTTTCGATAAAAAGACTATTTCTTTTATATCCATCAATTCTGTGAGTGATAAGAATTGATGGTATCTACATCAAAAGTGGATCATTTTGACAAACTGATGTTGATTTATAACTTAAATGATTCAGTAGTGATATCTATGACTAAGAAACTGAGTAGCATAGATTTAATTACTGTATGATCCATCAGTCCCATCAATGTTAAAAATATCTCTTGTTGGTGAATGCTATTTAGCACAAAACCTAGATTGAGTATGGTTTCTCTATCATTAACTACAACCACTGAACATTGATTTTATCTGTTAATTATAACAAAACAATAACTATAATAGCAGCGAATTCGAAATAAAATGTTTATAAGTCAGTCTATAAAAAACAAAAAAACACACGCATCGACAGTTTAGTACTTTTATATAAACAATAGAAAACGCTAAGAATTGGAGAATAAAATAAATAACTTATATTAACAGAAAAAAAAGACATAAAAAACCAAACAAGTATTCATAAACTAACCAGTTGGACATTCGATCTCTTCGTTATCGTCGTTATTTGTATTTCCAGTAGTATCAGCTAATGAACTAACACAATGTAAAATGGGAATTCATTATGTTAACATAAATCAGATTTTCACGTATATATATGTTTACATGTGTAGCCTGTAGCTCCTCCGGGGGCTGCTGCCGGTCCCAAACCCGGGTAAAGGAGGAGTGTCGGGCATAGGGTTAGCGACCCCATCCCGTAGAAAAACAACTCGCTAAAAACGCTAACCAGAAAAAATTATTCAAACCATTTAAACTCTGCCCTAGGAGTTGAAGGAATAATTATGATGAAAGCTGAGTTCCTTCGGAAGTCATGAGGCCGATGCACCTTCTAACAACCAGAGCAACAAGTTTTATAGGTACATGGAATGTCCGGACAATGTGGGAGACCGGAAGAGTCTTCCAAATTGCTGCAGAAATGAGGAAATACAAGCTGGAGGTGCTTGGAATCAGAACCAGTACAATGAACATTAAACATAATTAACCACAAATCAATTCAAGTTGATAATGTGATCAATTAGATTTGGAGTAAACCAATGTAAAGATATTGTAATTTCAGAATGATGTAATAAATTCGGAAAATTTGACTGTATGTAGAAACGTGTATGAGAAGTACTATACAGATCACAATCATAATTTGAAACAGTTTATTCACTAGTTCTTTAATTTTGAATGAATTTTCTCTGACCAACCTTAATTTATTATTTAAGAAAAAAGATTTCCAGATATTACAAATCTCGGAAAAAAAACCTATAGTTTTAAATTATCAGTATAGGGTTATGGAGATTATTGAGTTCAAATTAATATCATGAATGGATGAATGCTAGACTACCATTGAAAATCTAGAAGCACTGGATATCCGTTTTATCCTAGTATAGGACTCCTTAACAGTGCACATCCACAATCTCGCACGTTAGACTCGAACCTAGGACATTCGGTCTCGCGTTCGAACGCTTTAATACAATGTTTTTTTTTTGTTATCATTTCATTCAATCATATTCAGTGTTAAGTCGATATTAACAAATTGATTATGAATATTTGATTATCTTCAGTGAAATGATAAGACAACATGTGATTCAATAAATGTTAACCAAAATTACATTTTTCAATGAAAATATTAACATGATAAATCGTTAAAAATGATAAATGGATTTAAAAAGGTAATTGAAATGAAACTGTTTATTATTAATCGTATATACTTAAACAACAATGAAACGAAAAAAGAAGAAAGAAGATATATATGATTAAAGAACTTTGTAATAGTTACTATGTATTAAGATATTCGTGGTGAAATGAAGTACAATTTTAAATCCCTTCACTTTATAGAGGTGTTTAGTTACATAGATTGAAAGTAGAACTATTTCTGAAAGAATACTGTTATTGTTATCAAATATTGACGAATACACATACATACACATCTTTTCAGGAATAAAAATTATATCAGTCAGCCATTCAGTCAGCAAGTCTGTTATACTGTATTGTAGAACATGGCACATTTGTGTATCAGTTCAAGTTTCCATATCACATTAGCATAGTATGATAAAACTATCAAGATATATTCCAGAGTACTGGAAGTAATAACAGTATCATTAGTAGATATAAATGATGATGATTGATACAAATTACGTTTAATCTTGATGTATGTAAAAATGGAAATTATTTGATATAAATATGGCAGGAATCAAACAAACACATGTATTTTTATATGGTTGAAATCATGAGTCAATTGAAGCTAGACCACCATGGAAAACCTGGAAGCACTGGACGGCTGTTTCGTCCTATTGCGGGACTCTTCAGCAGTGCGCATTCACAATCCCGCCTTGCAAGACTCGAATCCAGGACCGATTGGTCTCGCGCGCGAGCGCTTAACTACTAGATCACCTAGCCGGCATCCAACGGTGTTAATGTCTAACTTCAACTAATCCACGAAATTGAGCGGGATCGTGGATGCGCACTGCTGAAGAGTCCCACAGTAGGACAAAACGGCCATCCAATGCCTTTAGGTTTTCCATGGTGGTCTAGTTTCAACTGACGCATGATTTCAACTATATAAATTTACTAAAATCTCCACAAAAAGCCCCCTTCTAAAACACATTATATATATATAAATATATATATAGCCTATGTATTGATAGCCTATTTACATTCACTACATGTTGCTCGAACGACTTTTGTACATCATATAACTTGCTTATGTTTGGACTAAGTGATAAAATAAAAAAGCAGCCAATTTAAGTCACAACCATAGAATGATGAATAATTTTATTCTGTTAGTATATGAAATTTGGATAAAGTTCTTATTATGATTGTTTAACCCACTGACTCTAAAACAAACCAAGTGCGTTACAGAATAAAAGCCGGTGATAATCTTAGTTTAGCTTCCAATTATATCATCTATAAATAGTAACCAGATACTAATTGTGATTGAACAAAATTTATTTTAATTTCTCAATTAAACAATACCATCAAATGTTTCTCGTTTCTCTTCTTAATTTTTTGTTACTAATTGTACCATTTTTCGATACCCTACTGTATCAAGCATATTTTTTGTAGTATAAACAATTAAATAAACATTCTAAATCTCTTTCCTTGTAATAAGTTAAGAACTTTCCTTTTCTGCCAAAAAAAACTTGATTCATTAACCAGTATTACACTGAAGAATAAACAGAAATATAGAAACAATTCAATAACAAAATTTACGCTAACGATATTTCGAGTTTATATAAAGTAAAGTACATTATTGTCAATTTTTCTAATCATCCTTAAATTATCAGTATAAGGTCGTGGAGATTATTGAGTTTTAATTTAGGTTAGGAACCAATCAATGTTAAAATACCATTGAAAAAATTGAAGCACTAAACGGCCATTTTATCTTAGTACTGGACTTCTTAGCATTTCGCACCCACAATCCCGCATGTGGGAATCGAACACAGGACAGTCGATCTCGTGTGGATGTTTAACTTTTAGATCACTGTGCCAGGATCCAACGGTGTTAATGTCTAACTTCAACCAATCCACGATATTGCACGACTATCTTCTATTGTATTCGGTAGGTAACTGCCTCATCTTTGAATTATTTGACTGATCATGACCTGAGTCAAAAGTACAGTGGTTTTTTCGGTGAAACTATATTAAACAAGAAAGCTCAAATAATACTAAGAGCGGTCACTTATTAGATGCAGATAGTACACAAGTTGTCGAAATCAAGAATCTGTGACTTAAAATGTAATGAAACTTTGGTGTAGATGGTGTTAGTTTTACGTAGTTTATGAGTTTCGTTTTCAAAATTTATAAGTTTTCTTTGTCTTGAGGGAGATTATTTTTATTATATAAACTAATCTATTCATTATAAATCCAGCTTATATTTGGACTCTTTATCGTGTCATAACTACGTTTCTGAATGATTTCTCTTAGTTCTCACGAAATTAGCATAAAAACTTATATGAAAAAGTAACGAAATGATGTGATGACACAGTAGTTTATGAACCATGTAAGTGAAATTCTTAACCTTTTTGATCAATCTTCTACAGTACCTGCGGTGCCCACCGGACTCTAGATAGGACTCAAGGACTTCAATGATAGCAACCAGCCTAAATTTCTTCGTTTGATTCAGAGGGAAATATATATATATATATACCTAAGATATGTGGACCTAAATATGTGATCCTGCCAATTACACCTTCGTCTCCTCATTCTCATAGTTGATTGAGTAAGAACATAGGAAGTGTATGTATCTAAATCGGCCGTCATAAATACTAATGAGTACCTCCTTTAGGTATCGTTGCAAACATGATATCTTTAAGATACCGAACGGGCATCCGACAGTTACTATATTTTTAGACTCAGTCAATTCAAGATAATGACATACTATATCTAAATTTAAAAGTGTAATCACAACATAGAATTTGAGATACATTCAGATATACAACAACAACCATTAATGACAGATCACCAGATAAGTGTATAATTTATACACCAGAAAAGACAACACTGTGTGTATACCCAATAAATAAGAGACTCCTGTATAAACATACCTGATTGAATCTTAATAGAATAATCTATAAACTGAATATAGTAATCAAAAGGTCAATCTGAATAAAGTTATGAAACAGGCAAACAAATTCATAATACGAAAACAATGATAGATTTACTCCATTTCGATATTTTCAAAGTATAAGATCATTAAAATTTTTTAAAAGATGGTTTATATCACAAAATAAATTCATTTAGACAACCGTTGGAAATCAGGGAGTGTTAGTCAATAAATTTGATCATAACTTCTCAATAGTGTGCGTTTACGACCATAACAATGATGGATACTGGAAAAACCATTCTTTACAATGATCAAGTTATGCTTGCACTATTTTGACGGAATCCAATAGGACACGTCTTTTATCTTGATTTATTTCATTTATAATCATATGGGCATAAGTGATTAACCTTAGTAAGAATTCTTTAAGTTCTGTTGAGAAACAATGACCTGTATAGTTCAACGACATAAGGAGTAAGAGATATTAATGATGGTACAGGATGATCGTTGGGCAATATTCCTAGTTCACAGGAGTTAGATATATAGATTATTAGATGGAGACTCAGTTAGTTAAAAGTTAAATTGCTCCCTAATAGACCTGAAGGTACGAGCCTCACACTGTTGAAAAGTCCATTATTAAAACGAAACAATGGTTCAGTGCTCTCATGTTTTCAACGGTTATCTAGTCGAAATCAGTTCGTGATATAAATCTACCTTTAAATTGAACAGTTTACATAAGTAACTAAATAGTATATATATATATATATATATATATATATATTAACATTTGACTTTATAAGTTACTCAACTTACTCTGAAGTTTCCTGATGATTGTTCAGGTCTACATATTTTTGGTCTTGTTTTTCTATTGTTTCCTTTAACGTTTCACTCACAGGTTTGTCAGTGTATATAAAAAGAAGAGTGATTTAAAAAAATACAAGTAATAGCTACCATTCCAACAGTAAATGGATATTACCAATAACATAGCTAACCTCTATGCAATATCATACATATCATCACATTACCTTAGTTACAAAACTGATGAATAAGGCACATAAAATAACTGAGTGAACAGATGGACTATGATTATCAATAGTGTCCGCACAGGATGGACATATGCCAAATAAAATTACCATATTTTAGCATCGGATAAATGAAATATGGATAATAAAATGTATGAGAGAAACAACACAACGGAAATATAGTTGAAATCATGATTCGATTGAAGCTAGACCACCATGGAAAACCTGGAAGCACTGGACGGCCGTTTCGTCCTATTGTGGGACTCCTCAGCAGTGCGCATCCACGATCCCGCCTCGCTTCAATTGATTCATGATTTCAACTATAAAAATTACTAAAATCTCCACAAACCCCCTTCTGACAACGCAAATATATTCAAATTAAAATAATGTGTAATATTTAGGAGATAAAAGGTATCAGCAAGTTAGTCAATATGATTCTTTTAAAGCCATGATACTAATTAATTTACAAGTAGCAATCAGTAAGACTGACTTATATGAGCGAGCTAATCAGGTATGAAGACCAACTCATTCCGTTTGAAAACAGTTAATGTGAGTGATTTAGAATTAGAGTTAAGATGAATGCTTATGATCGATAATTACAATCATGATTTAAGTTTATGATTTAAAACTAGGATAAGGCTTTTTGGTTAGTTTATGTGTACCTTAGTCATTATTCCTATGCCCTATATTCTAAATTTTAACCTTAACAATAAATTCCAAACCTTTCATCATAATCATTAACCCTAAATTTGGATCTTAATCTTAACTCTAACCCTAAACTTAAATCATAAACTCTATAATCTAGTCCTAAAGCATATTCCTACTTTAAAACTTCGTCTTAAGTATCAAACAATGTTTTCATCATCAAAACTAGTCATTTACATTGAATAGACAACCATCTATTTTGGTATATACACTTTATCAGAAGGGGTTTTTGTGGAGATTTAGTATTTTCATAGTTGAAAGCGTGAGTCAATTTAAGCTAGACCACCATGGAAAACCTGGAAACACTGAACGGCCGTTTTGTCCTATTGTGGGACTCCTCAGCAGTGCGCATCCACGACCTCGCCTCGCGAGATTCGAACTCAGGACCTACCAGTCTCACGCCAGAGCACGTAACCGAGTCCCACAATAGGACGAAACTACTGTCCAGTGCTTCCAGGCTTTCCCAGGTGGTCTAGCTTCAAATGACTCACGCTTTCAACTATGAATATACACTTTAATCAAGAAATAATCTTCTCATCCTTTATTCATTTGCCTTTATAAGTGAGCCTTACTAAAGTTGATATTAACCTTTCAACATAGTATCAATTTAGCCAGAATTCGATAAATATCACGAATATAGTAACAATTAAATGATGTCAAATTCAGTAATTAATTAAAACATGAATTATGAAATTATTTTAAATATAGACACAGTTATAACCGTAAAAATGAATATTTTATTATATTAATTTAATTTTTTTTAAACTGATAATTAGATTCATGTAAAACCTAATTCGTATCATATTTATCTAGATTAGTTGGTTACTGATTAGTAATCAATATTATGTGTATACTGATCAAATTAGATGTCAACTACATATATAACATGATCTTTGCTGTTACTAATTGAAGTATATGAGATGATCACCATAGAGACCATCAATGCTTATGTTATAAATGATAATCGGTAAAGAGTCAACCAACTGTATACCATTATCCAGTAGAAAAAAACGTTATCATTTGAATACAAAAACAACCTAGTTAGTTAAGATGGATAGTGGTTAGCAGTGGAATCCAGAACGCGCGTTTCGTCCTATTTGGGACTCGTCAGCTGGATGTACCTGCATCCCAGAGTTGATGTTCACTCTGGGACTCGAACCCAGTACCTTTCGCTTTAAACGCCATCGCGTTATCCACTCAGCTATTGATTCCTGAGTCCATCTTTGCTTACGATGCTTGTGAATTAAGGCTATATCGAGGTAATACGCACAGTATGCACATATGTCAATTAGAGACTGACCAGTTGCAGTCCTAAACATCAATGGGAAGATTCAAACAAACAGTGCTAAGTAAATTTAACCTAGTTAGTTATTTTGATTTAAATAAGGATTTTAGTTCAAAATCTATAAGGAGGATTGATTTCATTCTTATTTGCTAAGAGTTAATTCACAAGTATATCGTGTTATTATTATTGTACTGGATAATAGTCTCTGTGATGTACAAATCTTTAAAAGATATTCTTATGAAATTGTTGTCCAACAAAGATTGGAAGCAAATATATGGGATTATTTGAAGAGGATTTATCCATAACCTCGTGAAGTGATCTAGCGATAAATTACTTAATTACTTGGGAAATATGTCATAAGTGAATTTGAAATGTTATATAATAAAAAAATAAGATAAAAATGTTCTATTTGGTTGGGATGAACAAACTTATAACAGATGAGTGTACGATTAGGAACTTTTAGTAGGGAGCGGCGGTGAGCAGGGCAAACATATATATATGAAAACAAGGTTTACTTAAGGTCATTGTTATATAGGAGAGGAGATATAGAAAAGATGAAATGTTAAATTCTATTACATGGTGAATTACTATGTTTATTTTTAGAGCGCAATTATTAAATACTTGATTTATGGTATTTTCCTATTGTTTTAATTATAAACTCATTGAACTGATTAACCGTTGATATGTGTTTTACCATTCCGATATTATTGCTATCAGTTACTCATCAGTTGTTTAGTTTCTCAACCTTTATGATTCGGTCATGTAAAAATTGTAATATCTTATTTGTGCTGAGTTATTGCTGTGTAATGAACATACAAGATGACTTTTGTAGTCAGAATTGTAGAAGGTATATAGGTTTGCTATGTTCTCCTTCTGATTGGTTATCGAGGATAGAAGAATGTTAATGAGGAGTAATACAATGTTACAACCGTCATATTCTTCAATTTTCAAAGGATTAAGAAATAATTAAACAACTAATGCAACATGAAAATATTGCCTAGTTATCTGCTGAAGAATTTAGCTGAGTTTGATTTTCAAATTACCTTTATTTACGAAAACTATAAGCGTATTAAAAATCTGCTTGAATTCATCGGATGATTGATATTCAAAATATAGTCTTAGTCAACTGTAAATAATGTCTATATGTTTGTCATATCCTAGTACAGACGTAAGTACAGGTAACTTCCGGGACCTAATAATGGACTATTATTCTATATGTATTCTTACTGTTTAACTTTTGAGTAATGAGATTGTGTATATCTATGTTCATCTTATTATAAGCTTCATTTTGACCCATGGATTATTATTACTATACGATTTACTGTCCCTAAATTATATTCAGTTTATTGATTACTGTCTCTCACGTTCACAGCTACATTTGGTTTGATCTTGTATAAATATTATTTTCTATTTTATGGTGTTGATATAGTCTGTCTGTCTGGTATATAAACCAAATATGCTTGAAATCAATGATTCGCATAGCAGAAGCTGTAATTGGTGTTCTGGACTCAGCTGGAAGGGCTAGGCGGACAAGGGACCAATAAGGACGCTAGACTGCTCATACTGGTCGAACGTCATTGATTTGGCACAGTGTTAAGATTGGACAAGTCGTATTCCGATTGGTGAATAAATCACGTAATAAAAGCCGGACATAAGATCATAAAAAATTGGCAACGACCTTTTATAAAGTCACAAGAAAATCCTTCTTCGATTTAATATTAAATGGCTAGTTATATTTTCCGCAACGTAATATCTATATAAAATCAATATGTTTCTAATTTTGTACACTGTTAATGATTTAATGAATACTTTACAAATATACGACCAACTTACTTAACAACTCTGTTTCTAATCCTACAATTTTTGTACCAGATTCACTAAGTCGATTCTCTGATGTATCTTCTATTAGATCATTTAATTTCTGTCTATTATGATCACGTCGTTGTTGACGATAACGTTTATATAACATTTCAGAATAATTAACAGCCAAACGAAAAAGACGATGATAGCGATCACAACAATATTCTTCATTTGATAAATGTAATGGTTTTGTCAATGTAGACGATAAAATTCGACCACAAAATTTACAATTTTTAATACCATCTGCTATTGCAATTCGTTTAGCATATGTTTGAGCCAAAGAAGTTAATTTCAACTTTTCTATATTATTTCTACAACAGATATCTTTTACAACCTTTAAATGAGTGATATTCAATGCAAGAAAAGAAAAATTCTAGATCACATAATTACAGAATTAGGAAAGTTAATTAACTCAAATGAAAAAGAACGTCATATGGAAAAACATGATTAATTTAGACAGATCAAATAAAGTAATTTCTTAAATGTTGATTGGTCAGCATAATGCTTAGCACACTTGTTTTGCCTTGAAAACAATATTCTGATTGGATAAATAATATGATAGACATATCTGTTTTTCATGTTTATGTTTTCAATCTTATTAGGTTGTAAATTTTTGATGTTTATCTTATGCAACCAGATATAGGAGGTTGTCTAGAGAATTTCTTAAAAAGAATCTTTAATTAGTTCATGTTACTCTCACCATGTCAGTGTTTCTAGTGCTGTTAAAGTTCCATAAAGAAACCCGGATAAGATCGAATTACATCAGTGTACGCTTAGTTATTACAATATTTGAATAAACATCTGAAATAAACAACAAAAATATAAGTGAACACTATCCGTAGTGAAATGTTTGCACCATTTTTCTTAAAGAAAAATATCCATTCACATGTCAATTACTGAGGTTCTGTTAAAGAAATACAGATTATTAGAATATTGCAAACAATTGAGATGTTAGATTTTGTAGGGAGGGAACTCTGGACGTAAGTGATGTGCTTATTGAGACTTTTGTCCAGACTAAGTACCTACGTAATTGTGAAGGAAATTCTGTGAAAAAAATTTTTGTCTTAATACTGTTTCCGTTGAATTTTATTAAGAAAAGGTTATTTACAGACGTATTTTATCATACTAAGAATATCTTGACAATTTAAATCTGATCTCTACATGTTCACTGGCACGGGTTTCTGACGTCATTATTTACATAACTTAGCCGTTGGATGATAAAACATGAAATTAGTGGCAGTAGGGCAGTTATATTCATTTGCTATCTACCTCAAAGTCTTGACTTAATTATCATTTCCGAATCATATGTATGATCATATTTGTTTTTTATTGTGTTTAGATCTTCATTGGTCTCGATATAGTTCTTCCAAATCTATAGTATTCATTTTGCTGTTTTGACTTGAGTTATGGCACCTTGGACCGATGTACATTTGTGCCGGGTGTTAGGCTGATAAAAACTGAATTACTGATGTGAACTAGTATGAATGATGAATGAGGATGGGGAAAAACACTTATTTTGCAACACAAAGAATGTTGTTTATTCATATTTATGGTGTAAATCTATAAAATCAATGTAATTCAGTGATTAAGTACATTTTTATGCACTCAGTCTTGAGGTGCACTATTTTGTATGAACACTAATAAAACCATTGTGGTCTATCAATCATAAGCAATGTGGAACCTGTCACATGTATTCAAGTTTCCACACCACATCAGCAAAACGAGTTGAAATTATCAAGACAAATCCCAGAATAGTAGAAGTGTGGTGTGTGCTACTGATGTCGACAGATATAAGTAGTATGTATCGTCAATCGAAAGTTAAATGCCTGGCAGTAGAAGGTTAAGAAGATCAAAGAAAAGAGAACGAGAACAGAATGATCGGTGTGAAAATAAAAGAACAATAAAGTCTGAGATGACTGACTGACATTGTGCAAATGAAGTATTTACTGTATAGTTATCAAATTTCACTAAAATATTCTATACTTTTGTATTCAAATATATTTGATTGTCCCTACTTGTGTTCTCGTTTATTACAGAAGTAGTAATATTATCAGTGGAAGCGGAATAGATTTGACATAGACAATATGATCCGATAAAGGGAATTAATTCGTGGAATAAAAGTATAAGTGCTTCAATACACAGATTGAATGCATTTGTGTCTTCACGGCCGATTATGAGCCGTCGCTAAATGTCCCCAACTGTCGGTTACGGTAGCCGCGCGGATCCAATTTATGTAGTCTGTACCCACCTACACAGCCCAGTCCGACAACTAATAATTCTATGGACCGACTTCAAGTCTTGGTTTGACTGTTCAAATCAAAGTTGGTCAGGTGGGGTCGGAACCTGTAACTCATTGATTGAATGTCAAGCACAAATCAGTCAGTAGGACCAGTTCTCTACAATCCAACATCTATATTATAAGATAATGTTCCAACGTATAGTATATTGGATAAAATCCTGATTTAATTGAAATGGCCTAAATAAAGATTTGGTTACATAACCAATATAAAAACACCTGAAGGATTATCCACTCAAAGAAGGAGCAATTGATTCAGTGATTAAATATGTCATTACAAATTAAAGCTATCACTGTGATAAATAAAATTTTCAATCGAATATTACCTATCTATCAGTTAGTATGAATGATTAAATCAAGAAGTAAATTTAAGCCATAAAGTAACTGATGATTTACCCCTTTTGGTTATAATAACAAATGACTTTAGGCCTGAGACATTCTCTTCTTATCTGACTATGTCAGCACTACTTAAAGGATTCAACAGGTGAGGTCAAAAGCGAAGAACAAACTTTATGTCTGTGTATTTAAGTTTGGCCTATCAAATAATCTTACCTTGAAATCTACTCCAGAAGGAATTGATATCTGATCTATTGATCAACTCATTCAGGAGAATACTGGATATATACGAAAGCATACTATAAAGCAACTATCACTAATCGTTGGACTTCTGTCTTTAAAGCGATAATCTAAAATGTCATCAAACTTCAAAAACAGTTAACTAGCTTTGACTATCCCGTCATTTTGATCCTTTAAATGGTATGTTTTATTGTCTTAAGTGTTTTCTTTTGTAGTATCTTCAAGATTATTCTTATAAAAATATTACCAGTTAGATGTTTATAGATCTAAGAAGAAATCGTACAAAATAGTACTTCATTCACTCATAATATAATTTGTGTTTTGATTAAATCAAGCCAAACCACAAAAATTTAAGTCGAACAGTATAGTTGATGAACTAAATATCAATAATGACAATGTGTTCTGACAAAATAATAAAAAAATAGGAATCGGTAAAGAAACTGTTTACCATATAAAATTCTATTATTTATATTAAATGTATAAGCGTTTTATTTATTACTTATTCAAACACATAAATATTGGTAAAAAGGGGCACCAGATATATATACGCCACACAAATCTCATTTGATTTGTATGAGGGCTGTGATATTACCCGGCTGCCCAGACCAAAGCAGGTGGTTTTCTTAGTGGGCCACACTCGGAGCCTTTGACCTAAAGATCTGATCCACAAGGCAGTGGAGCATTGTAAGGAGATGCGGTCTCATGGTAGCCGGTGACCAACGATTGATTCATACGCCATTTGTTCCCTCAGGATACTGGAGCCCATGTGCAACATTGGTTTGTAATCAGGGTTTTCCAACTCCCCTAGGTGAACTTTCCGTGTCCACCAACCCGGTTCAAGTGCCGGACACTCGCTTTTCGTCCTCTTCATTTCGTAAACAACACCCCCGTCACGAGAAGGCAGTGAGTAGGATTTCCCTGACAGAGGCTGTATACGCGTGGCCATGTGAGAGCATTTGGAGAGGGAGAGCGGTCTCTCCCCATTCTCGGCCGAACCAGGGCATTTGGGGCATGTATATGTGTATATGTCTATTTATACTTATTAAACAATCGTAGTTTACTTTTATTAGGTATGCCAATTTCAAACAGTTTCTTGATTTTTGATATCTGATGAATGAAATTCTGATAAAAAGCAACATCACCAGTTAGCTAACTTACTTGTAATATATAAGGAAAATTAAAATTATTGTCTACATTTTGTTCATCTTTTACATTTTCAAAATTATCAACTTGATCTAAAATATTTGGAATATTAACATAAGTATCATTAACCCAATTAGATATTGGTTTATTTATCCATTCACGATTTGTATATTCTTCTCGAGTAGGATACTAAACATAAAAGGGAATTTTGAAAAACAACAGAATTGAAGCATATCAAATCTGAAGGGGGTTTTCTGGAGATTTTGGTAATTTTATATAGTTGAGATCATGAGTCAATTGAAGCTAGATCATCATGGAAAATCTATAAAAATATGGTGTAGCATAGGATAAAGTTAAGAAAATCGAAAAAAAACACTTGGAGAGAATGTAAAAAAATCAAATGTTTCACTACATATTTTATATGGGCAGTGCTTGGAGCGTTTGAAATTGTTAATAGAAACTCTTTTTACCATAACAGAGTAAACGTACAACAGGTTCAGATTTTACATAGCACAGTTCATAGCATAGTTCAGTAAATGATAGATGAGATTGTGAAAAACGAATGATAAATAGTAGATAATGATTTTTACGCATGAATTTTCCATATCAACTTGGTGATAATGATGGTTCTCCTATAATTTCATCACCATAACTCATTAAAAGATTTCTTTATACAGATTCTATACGTGATGATACACTTTCCATAAAACCATTTTCTTTTAATTCAAAGAACATCACTAACTATGCTTATCTGATTCAAATTTGTGACTTCTGAACTACCTCTTTTTGTATACTAATTGATTAAATGTATGTATTTCGGTTACGTATTCACTTGAAACTACTTAAAAAACAGCACTAAATTGATTGTAAGAATTTGTATATGTGTATATATGCTAAATAAAACTTTGTAAATATTACGGCCAAAATGAAAAGGCTAACATTAGTTTAAACTTTATTCTGACATTAATGGTAGGCTTTAAAGTGTAAAAAATACAAAACATATGACTTTAACTTAATTGTATATGTCATGGAAAGAAAATCAATTTTATGTTGCCATCGTCCATAAAGAGTACTAATTGGGCAATGTTTTCTATGAAGAACAATAGACTGATATAAATAAAATGTTAACTGGCTAACGTTTTTAATCTAGATGGTAATCTTGTGTGTCAGAAAAGTTTTAGCTTAGTTATAGATATCTTCACACAGTGCTACTGACAAAGAATTGAACCAGAAATGGAGATTTGTTTGTCATTCTGAAAAGACTAGAAATCAGATAGTTGATGAAATATAAGAGGTTAGAAATGATACATGAATTATGTTTATTGACTATATGTCTCCACTGGTATATATCATGAATTAAATTGATTGCTAGCGTACCCTTTACCTATTCTGAAACATTATGGGCTATTGTAAACTAGATTATAAACACATGGTGAGAATCTTCATTATTGAAAAACAGTGTACTTTTTTATTATGATATCTCTTACCAAAATCTAAATCTCGGTAGACAAATCATTGTTAGAAAATAACTTATACGCAATAAATAGTCGGCTTGAAAAAATGGTTTATATTTTTGTTTTCACGTTAATACATCGGTGACATAGTGATTTCAGCCAGAATTTGTAATATTCAGTTCACTAATAAAACCCCTCAGCTTTTCTCTATATATATCAATAAAAAGAAAACCCACAATTGTCATAAAAAGGGTTTGTTCTCAAAAATCAGAAGGTCAAATAAGCTTAAACTGGATTTATTGAGCGAGTCAGACATTTTCAACAGTTTGCCGAATATAGATGCACCTTGCTAATATATGCGAACAAGTATGAAGAAACAATTAACATTTGTTCACAACTGCTTTCAACTGTTGAGCTAATAAATGAACATCAAATCTTTGACACTCCAGTTAGTTATGTCGATTACTAACCTATCAAATCGATGTTTAAACGCCTACCACATCAACCTGGTCTTATGTTCCTGTACACCATTCCTGTTGCATGTGACCTGCCAGTTGAAGGACAATATTACATCACAATAATGTGGCTGCGACTCATAATTTTCTATTCATTTCGATAAGACTGGCAATACTGAAATAAATAAAAATCAAAGTCAAGTTATCCTTGTTCTGACTATAGCTTTCACATAGACTCTAGTTCGTCAGTATTGCGTTTACATTTCTGGTAGAATATTTGTTGGACAAATTACATCCTTCAACTCCTTTGATTATTTATCGGTTTTCTTACTAATGTATCTGACAAACTTACTTCTTCCTTATCAGAAGACGACTCTGGTGCACTTTCCACTCCATATTCATCGTCTACATATTTAGCCGGAGCAATGAGTTCAACTGGAGTTCTGCGAAACGATACAGATTTTCCTGGAAGAAAGAATCCATCTAATACACATAAACATACTCATATTATCGAAATCGAGACTTCCATCTTCTTCTCGGCTTTCTGTGTATTCGTCACCCATAATATCAATATCCTCAGTTCCTTCACTAGTAACAGCAACTACTAAATAAATTATTCACAAATTTCATTGTAATGCTGCTCATCTACTATCTGAGTCAACTTCAAAGTGCATAACCATATCCTCTTCAAGTGTTTGAGTGAACTGACACTTAAAAGTTCGTTCGACACCATCATAACACAAAAAAGAGTAATGTTCTGTCTCCATTATTTATAACGTTAAACTGCTGAATAATTTTTCTTCGTAACGAAACTTAATCTGAAAATAATGAAAATAGGAGTGATTTCAGTTATGATGGAGTTCTCGTAGCCAAATATGACAAAAAATTGCCTTTGTAAATAAGTTATTTTCGACACTTACATTATCGCATGATACACATTTTGAAATGAAAATACCAACAGCAGCTGTAGCGAAAAAACGTGATACACTATCCGCTGATTGATAGTTCGGTGTAAAAAGTGAACATCAGAACGTGGAAGAGGTTTGAGTGATCGCATATAAAAATATCAACTGTAGAGAGAAGGGGCAGGCAACATACTAGAGTTCCAGCTAAGTATATACACTAATCTACATAATACTACCATAGCATAGAAGGTGCTTAAATATTTGATATTCTCAAACTTAATGTGAACCATGTATTGATACATACATAAGATTGAGAACTTAGTCACAAGAACGATGGCAGAACAAACAACGTGAAAGCCCCTACATGTTTTAGATTTTCAACTCAAATTAACTATGTCTAGTAGCTCATGACGGTCCATGTTGGTCTAGAATACATATTTGGAGCACAGTAGGTAAGATCCTACCTTTTTTAGCCCAAATTTTCAGCATCTATACTGTCAAGCTGAAATTACCCGATTTCTGGTTGGACTTAATACAGGTAATCTTCTCATCATAGCATATTATTATCGC
Organism: Schistosoma mansoni; assembly: GCF_000237925.1. Classification (NCBI taxonomy): domain Eukaryota; kingdom Metazoa; phylum Platyhelminthes; class Trematoda; order Strigeidida; family Schistosomatidae; genus Schistosoma; species Schistosoma mansoni. Next base: position 2,389,185 of record NW_017386025.1, on the reverse strand, counting down.
CAATTTAATATGAAAACCGATGGATCCTTTTAGCCACTACAACAACTAAAAATTCAATGAGTTAAAGACGACCTAGATAGTTGGCATAAACTGAGGTGGCTTTTGGTGAGCATTGTTTGATTACAAGATCAAAATTACACACAATTGGATTTTGTGTTTCTCATCACCATCCAAGCGAAAGCGAAAGATATCGCTGATTATGTCTTTACGATGCCACCCTATGATGAATTAAAAGCACAAGTCATGACACGTACTTCGGTTCCAGAAGAGAAGAAATCATGGTTGTCGGTTGTCTGATTTTAACGAAGAGAAGCTATCACTTGTATACTCTTGTGAACTGTTATTGAACCTCCCTATCCGAATCTGACATATATCTCTCGGACGTAAACTTAAAAGCATTACGTCCGAAATCCCACCGGGAGTTATAAATTCAAGTAAATTTGGACCTTTACGATGAGTAATGCTTCATAACTCTCCTGTTAATATATTCTTTAACTATCTTAAACTTTTTTAAATTCTGACTTTAACTTGTTTTACAACATCGGCCTAGCTACTCTACCCGTTGAATTCTGTAACCGAAATAAGTAATTACTTAAATAATTTCTCAGGGTACATCACGGCGATAACTAAAGCAAACCAAAGAGTGAAAATAAAGACGAACACTCAGGAAATAGACGAGAAACGCACTAAAAAGTCTCCTTTGTAGCCTGTTGTGGCAGAATAGAAGAAAAAACTCAATATTTGTTTACGGTAGGCAATAGGAAGAACTTCTTGGTGAGTTTTTGTTATGTTTTTTCCTCATTTTCTGAAGTTCTCTCTTTGGTTTGTTTGGGTTATATTATTTTATACATTAGGTTGATCATCCATGGAAAAGCATGAATAATGTGCATATATAGAAGAGAAATAAAGATATGCGAATTTTCTGGTCTCATGTTTTGCAGTCGAGAGTCTAGCTGCAAATATCTTCAGAAATCTCCGACTGCTAATATTGGCCATAATCTCATCACTTATATAGAGATGCTAAACACATCACTAGTATGCTATGTTTTTAATATTTCTGAACAATTCCTTTTTACAGGACAAGTAGTATTATTAAGAATGAATAACTATATAGTTATTACTAACACCAATTTCGAAAATGTTAACATTTATTTGGCCTTCCAATCGCTGATAGTGATTTGTTGTTTAAGCAAATACCTCAGGCAAACAATAAGCGGAACAAACCAATTCAAAAGCAATCGTTATCATGGGGTTATGAGCAATAACCGAGGAAACAATAGTTAATTTCTGAAAAAATTTCGATGTTTCCATGCCAATAATTGATATAGACCTGCTACAACGCTACAATCTTCTCATTGATACACGCGAATGAAGGCTGTTAGACGGAAACACCAATTTACCTGTTTGCGTAACTCCTTTTACTGGTTGCAAATTATCTCCAGTCACAATTAGACACACCATAGACCCCTTATATCAACCATTACTCGATAAGTACTCTGGGATAAATCAACTGCGACCGAAATTACCGTGTGTTGCCAGCAATTTTACACATCACATCACGCCTACAGGACCACCTGTATTCTCGAAAGAACGCCGACTGGCTCCCAAAAAGCTGAGGTCGGCTTAAAACGAATTCGATCACATGATAGAGCTAGGAATCATTCGACCGTCAAATAGCCCATGGTCATCTCCCTCGCACATGGCCCCTGAAAAGGACAGCAACGATTGGCGTCCAACTGGTGACTATTTGCGTTTGAATGTGAAACCATTCCCGATCGTTACCCGTTGCCTCACATTCACGATCTGACAGCTACCTTGAAAGGTACAACTGTCTTTTCGAAAATCGACCTTGTTAAAGCCTATAACTAAATCCCTATGGCTACTGAGGATATTCCGGAAACCACCATCATAACTCCTTTCAGACTCTACGAATTTTTGCGAATGCCTTTCGGCCTAAGAAATGCTGCCCAGACTTTCCAAAGGTTCATAGATCACGTTTTCCGGGGTCTCAACTTCGTACATGCGTATGTTGATGACGGCTTGACAGCAAGTCCGGACAGAGAATCCCATCTCCAGCATCTGGGCGATGTTTTCGAACGACTTCAAAAGCATGGCACTACCGTAAACATTAAGAAATACAAAATCGGAACCGAATCCTATAGACCTCCTAGGACACACTATTGATGCTCAAGGAATCCGACATCCTAGAAACAATGTGGCGGCCATTCTGAATTATCCAGAACCGACCACCATTAAGCAGTTGCGCACATTTAACGGTCTTGTAAGTTTCTATAGACGGTTCATACCAAAGTGCGCATCCCTCATGAAACCGCTAGCCGACCAACTTCGTGGAAATGCGAAATCAATTAATCTGGACGACACTGCGAGAAAAGCATTCTACACAGTTAAGGAACTTATCGCAAAGCAACTTTGCTCGCACATTAGGACACTCAAGCGCCCATTAGTATCGCAGTAGTCGCATCCGACTCAGCAATCGGTTGAGTCTCACAACAATGGGTTAGCCAATCTTGGCAACCTTTAGGATTTTCCTCGAGACGGTTGTTAGACACTGAATGGAGGTAAAGCTTTTTCGGTAGGGAACTCTTAGCTATGTATTGTGCTGTACGGCATTTTCAACACTCTATCGAAGGTAGAGAATTCACGCTTTTTACCGATCACAAACCTCTTACCTTCTCTTTAAGCTCATCCTCAGACGAGTACTCACCGCGAGAGTCTCGACAACTCGACTACATTTCGCAGTTTACTTCAGACATACAACACATTTCTGGAGCAAACAATGTAGTCGCAGACGCCTTGTCTCATATAAATTCCTCGAACAGTTTCCAAGGAATCGACCTTCTTAAACTCGCTCAGCTTCAAAAAAAGACACTGATCTTCAGCACGAGTTATCCACAACAACTCTAAAACTGCGTACTAAACAGATGGGAACAGGTAAGGAAACCTTACTATTTGACACATCTACAGGTAGGGATCGTCCAATCGTGCCGAAACATTGTCGACGCAACGTCTTCAATACCTAGCACAAAAACTTTCTCATCCAGGTTTTCGTGCATCCATCAAGCTTATAGCAGTACAGTTTTGCTGGCCTGTTATGAATAAAGACGTGAGGGAGTGTGCACGCTCCTGTGTAAGCTGACAGAAATCTAAGGTCATTGGATACAACAAATGTCCCTTAGGCTCTTCCAAAACTCCTGATTCTCGTTTCGACCATGTTCATCTGGATTTGGTTCGACCCTTACTAGATTCAAATGGATACTCTTGTCTTTTAACCTGTGTAGACCGTTTCACTCGATGACCAGAAGCAGTACCTATTAAAGAAATTACTGCTGAAACAGTGGCTCGCGCCTTCGTCGAACGATGGGTAGCAAATTTCGGCTGTCCTTCAACCATCAGACTACGGACGCCAGTTCGAATCTGAACTTTTCCGTTGTCTGACCACCATATTAGGAATCACTCGTTTCCGAACGACCGCCTACCACTCACAAGCAAACGGGTTGGTAGAACGCTTTCCCAGACAAATAAAAGCTTCGCCATCAGCTGCAAATTAACTAGTCATCCTACAAGTACCCTACTAGAGTTCAAGGAAATTGTCAATATATTTTAGTTTAGTCTCACTGAATGACAGTATAGTCTCCGATGGTTTTTCAAGGATAAGCCCCGTGAATAGCCTTCAAGTAATCGGCTTTAATAGATTGGCTTCTAGGGAAAACAACTCTATGAGTTAAAATGAAACCGACTGAATCAAATACGGCAATTATGTTGTGTATATTCCACAGGTAATGGTTGCTTGCTCGGGCCGAATTTATGTCGTTGCGACTTCTTCGGCATGTGGTATGGTTTGCCTCGTACATGAGTTTGAGTGGCTATCAAGTTCAACTGTTTCGTTGGTTCATCTTGCAATACTCGGGTTAGCTTCGTTTCGTAACGACAGAAAAACAAGAATAAGGGGCGGAGTAGACTTGTACCTGCGATCATGCTTGTAGGTACATCAGGTGCAAAACCAGGAGTTTATGAATTTTGATGTGTTTGTAAGGTGCGCAGTACAATTGTCTAAAACATTCAGGTTTCTAGCCAGAGTAATCTACAGGAAGCCCACTGCTAAAATCGAGTTTGATAATCCGATGTTTGGAGGATTATCCCGCTGTACTCGTCTTGGATACACTCATAACCTGATTTCAGAAGACTTCAGTTTTCCTGAAGTCAATTTCGTTGAACATGCGTACTTTGGAAGAGACAACTCTACTGAAGCTCGGTTGTTCAACCTCGTTGAATATCTGGGACTATTCAAAAGCGTCAAATCAGCAAGTCGTCGAAGAAACAATCAGACGCTGTCACGCTTAGACTCCGTAAATTCAGACAAAGAATTCCCAGTTGAAAATCTTTCAATAATTGCTTCCCTGAAGAAAAGCAATCACACCATCATAGCCCTCAATTTTATCATTAAAACTGGGCTAAGACGTCTCAACAACGACAGATGGGAAGTTCACTCTCAACTTGACGTGAACTCTCACTGGGATTTCTTACTGTACCCTATCTTATGTGCTAAAAAGCAGTCTTTTTCACAAACGGCCATCAATACCTACAAGAAACCTGAAGTCATCAAGAATCATAATCTCCGTTTGCCAAGCCTCAAAAGGTACTACTGAGCGGGATGAAAAAGAATTGGTAACAACAGCGAACAGTCAAGGAAACAATAACAAAGACAATAGGAGAAGTCAGGTTTCAGTATCGAATTAGCCAAATCCCTAAATTTGTCTTCAATCCGAAAAGCTTATGCCGTCATGAAACCTTTCTTCATCAAGCTAAAACCGGAGTTTCCTTACTGCTAGTTCCCAGTGGCCCAAAATACAATGATGGTGACGTCACCTTCCTTCTCTCAGAACGGTATTTTCGGACATTTCAACCGACCCATACTAATTACATGTTGATAAGAGCTTCACCTGAAGCTCAGTAGGACTCTCAAAAGTGAACTTGAGCGTTGACTTGGTGAACCGGAAACTGCAGCATGTAAAATAGACACTTCTTCTGACCTGGATATGGTCCATTCCATTACACTGAAGGAAACAGCTTCAATCTTAGTAACACTGCCTAGCGTGATGTTCTCGCATTCGCTGAGCCAAGGCACGTTACCAATAAATTGAAAGCTGACTCACACCACACCAATTATCAAAGGAGGTCGAAGCCGCGGATTTTCAAGCCACCGGCCAGTAGCATTTCTCTGAATACTCTCAAAAACAATGGAGTCTCTGATATTAGACAGTCTACAGAACTACTTACTGTCCATAAAATTCTTTTCACCCCAATGTCGCTCCTGTGTAACCAACCTGTCGTCCACAGTGTTTAGGTAGACAGTCATGCTGAAAGCTGACGTCATGTGTCTTGACTTCTCGAAATCTTTTGATGGGGTCATTCATATTGAAGATACGACGGATATTTACAGCTACAATATATGTCTTATCGGTAAGCTCAAACAACAAGGCATCAAATCAATTTCATTTGATAAGCTCGCTTCATATCTAAAAAAATCGATATTTTAAGGTCAGGGTTGACTTCACTATCTCGCAGGTTATGTTATGTCCTGGTGGATTCGTCAGGGATCAGTACTAGGAGTTCTTTTCTTAAGTTACATAAACGATTATCCACAAGTTTATTAATTTTCTCTGGTGATACGAAACTCTAAAGAGGAGTCTAAAACCAAGGGGATTAACTGGCACTTGAGGAGGATCTGACTTGAATTCAAAGTTGGGAGGATAGCGGAATTACTCTTGACCCTCTAAATTGCAAAGTAGTCCATCTGAGACATAATGCAAACTATGCATGCATCTTGAGTAACTGCTTTCTAGAGGCATCCCAAGTTGAAAAAGGTCTAGGAGTCTCGGTACCCTATGACTTGATGCCTTACGTTAACTGCGACGAAAATGCCTTTTGAGAAAACCTCGCACTGGCAACGTCGAAGCATATTTTCGATCAGTCTGACGGAAGAAATTTCCAAATGATCTTCAGCAGTTTTATTCGTCCCTATTTAGAGTGGGGTAACCATTATTTCCTCCCTCACTCCAAAAGGATAAGGAAACTTTGGAACTCACCCAACAGATAGCCACGAAATCAGTTCGAGCACTCAAATCTTATAAAGAGCTATTACAATCACCGAACCTTTACTCATTAGAGTACAAGAGTCTTGGAGGTGACCCTCTTTTGACCTACTACATCCAAATACTTCTGAACATCCCTTTAAACAATTACTTAAGGTTAGTCTCAAATCAAATCTTAAGGGTAACACCGAGAAACTGAAGAAACAACTCGGCGGAACGTATTGTAATCATATATTCTATTCTTTAAGTGCAGTCAAATCTTAGACCCCTCTTCCAGTTGAGTTGTTCTGAGCGACTTTCCGGGAGTCCTATAAGAGAAAACTTGGCATATTCTTAAGGACTATAAACGGTATGTCACCGTGATTTACTAATTTTTTCTATTTCCTCCTTAATCGTTACGATTCGTAGGCTCTTATCTGGAGGTACGGGTGACACACTGCTAATAAATACAGAGGGCCGTCAAGCGAAGGCTTCTTATATTCCGTCTAGAACCGTTTAAAGTGAAAAAAGTAAAGTTCTGGATAAACATAGGAAAACTAAAACCCGCAGACAAAGCTCATTGTGAATGCACTTCACCGAGCAGTCGCCTGTGTAGGATTAACAGCTTTGAGTTTCATAAATTTTTAAAGCTGCTTTTGCGTTACAAGAGGCATGCTGCAATAAATGTCTTATTTAACGACGAGGCAAAAAGTTCTTTGACCCTGAATCTCAAGGTTACAATTACGTTGAGGGATTCGATTCTTGGCCTTAATGTCCTTGACGCCGGGCAATGATGTTATTTGGCCATGGCAATACAATTTTCCGCCTTTTTTCACTCTTCAACCAAATGCTGAGACTCGTCGCAAACAAATAAATGCCTGGTGTCAGTTAGTCCTTAATTATTTTCAAAGTAAAAAGCAGTTTACACTGAGTGTTGCAAGTATTCGTGATCCCTCCTGTCCTCTTTTTAATAACAAAAGTATCCAACGCTCAGCCAGCCCAGAATTAGTTGACCTCATTTTGACTGAACTGCATAAGCGTGGAAATCTTGAGTGGCTTGACAGGTAATTACTTAGGTATTTTCCTAGGACAGTTGACTCTTGAGTCAAATTCTACTTCTATAAATGTATAAATGTCTAGTAACCATCTTGTAAAGTTGCTTCTTTTTCTATGTAACAAATTAATCTCGATTAACACATACGTATTTTGATTGGAACACATATGAAAACTCGAACTCTCCAAGGATAGAAAACAGCGCACCTGCGTTATCCCTTTTCTAGTTTGCTTCTGTGTTTTTCGTGTTCTGAATGAGGTAATTGAAGGTGTGAACACCATCTCTGGTAGTTGATTTCAAGTTGACCGCTGGGTGATAAGATCTGTAACCTTAGGGATTCTGTTCGTTATCGGGTTTCGAGTTTGTAGTTTTTGTGGTTTAATTTGTCTTATTGCAGTTTTAAGAAAGTGAAAAAGAACGTTTAAGATTGTTCTCGGAATTTTTTACACCACAATCCAGTTGCCTTTTGATTTGTGATGTGACAGTGAGAAAGATATTTTTCGAAATTTTCTTTGTCATTTTCACAAAATGAGTTGCCTTTTAAATAGGGCCTTGCGACCTGTAAAAAACTTCCCCCATTCAAGTCTCACTAAAACTATAAAAAGCTTGTCGTAACATACACACATTTTTAGACCTCCTTGTTCCTATTTCCACGTTCAGTTGGATGGAGGAGCACTTAACAACACTGATAGGGACTCGCCATGTCTTGGATCATCTAATCAGGACGCCGATGTTGAGTTGAAGTATATAGATACTACCAGTAGTGTTGGTTAGCGTAGGTTTGGAGGTAAAAAGAGGTGATTAGTGTAGCATTTGGTACCAGGTAAATAAATCTCAGTTTTCATAGCGGTATTAACGTACTAAAATGTTGAAGTCTCGGTGCTGTTCACATGTACTTCACTACAATAATCTTGTAATAATGCAGTTCACCATGTACACATTCATGTACTCAGGTCTGATCCACGATTTGTGTTGGGACTAGCAATTTTACATAACTCATGCACTCTCAATATAAAGCTGTGTACATTTATTTATTTACGTATTTAAACACAATCATTGGTACATAGGGGCACCATATATATATATATATATATGCGCCACACAGTAGCAGTTATCATTAGTTTGTATGAGGACTGTGATACTGCCCGGGTGCCTAAATCAAAGCAGGTGGTTTTCTTAGGGGCCACACTCGGAGCCTTTGACCTAAAGATCTGATCCACAAGGCAGTGGAGCATCGTGAGGAGATGCGGTCTCATGGTAGCCGATGACCAACGATTGATTCATACGCCATTTGTTCCCTCAGGATACTGGAGCCCATGTGCAACATTGGTTTGTAATCAGGGTTTTCCAACTCCCCTAGGTGAACTTTCCGTGTCCACCAACCCGGTTCAAGTGCCGGACATTCGCTTTCCGTCCTCTCAATTTCAGAAACAACAGTAGTGCCGCGAGAAGGCAGTGAGTAGGACTTCTCTGGCAGTGGTTGTATGCACGTGACCATGTGAGAGCATTTCGAGAGGGAGAGCGGACTCTCTCCACCGTCGACCGCATCATGGCATTTAGGGGCCTTTGTAGAATACTGCACAATCAGAGCAACAAAAATGTTAAAGTGGCAATCAGAGTTGACCTAATAATACCAATGATAGTGAAGCACCAAAACATAGAAACTAAAGTTCTCAAAAACCACAAAAGTCAATGGTGTGAAATAATAGTAAGTTCAAGATTTTTAGTGAGATAAAGGGCGAATAAGTCTGTACTACTGAGACCAATTTTTCGTATCTTATTAATAGCTGGGCTAAGAGCCCGTTGCAGTTTCTAAGTTTTTTTAACCCTCGCGTGGATGCGTCTTCACAATGAGCTGTTACTGTGTCTAGACTATGATTATAGTCATTGACCAGTTGATACAAGTTAAGAGTTACTTGTGAAGTTATCAGTTCAGAGCTTGTGAATTGTCTTTGTGGCATAAAATCTATGTTTTGAAACGTAAAGTTAGTATTTATCTTTCATATCCAATATCATAAGTTGGTTGCTCTAGCCACTAAACCACTACTACTTATCCACATATGAATAACAGAAAGATTAAGTGTTGCGCATTGTATTAACAAAACAAAACATTATATCTACCCAATGCTCTCCTTAACTTAGTTTTTGATGGAAAAGTTCTTGACTAGACCACCATGTCTATTATTTATTTTTATTTAAACATAAATATTGGTACAAAGGGGCACCAGATATGTATGCGCAACACAAATCTCATTTGGTTTGTGTGAGGGCTGTGATACTGCCCTGGTGCCTAAATCAAAGCAGGTGGTTTTCTTAGGGGCCACACTCGGAGCCTTTGACCTAAAGATCTGATCCACAAGGCAGTGGAGCATCGTGAGGAGATGCGGTCTCATGGTAGCCGGTGACCAACGATTGATTCATACGCCATTTGTTCCCTCAGGATACTGGAGCCCATGTGCAACATTGGTTTGTAATCAGGGTTTTCCAACTCCCCTAGGTGAACTTTCCGTGTCCACCAACCCGGTTCAAGTGCCGGACATTCGCTTTTCGTCCTCTTCATTTCGTAAACAACACCCCTGATGCGAGAAGGTAGTGTGTAGGACTTCTCTGGCAGAGGCTGTATACGCGTGGCCATGTGAGAGCATTTGGAGAGGGAGAGCGGTCTCTCCCCATTCTCGGCCGAACCAGGGCATTTGGGGCATGTGTTATTCTTTTTCAATGATTCCGGTATAGACTCGCTTTTTTCATACAAATGGAAATTACGAAACAGACGGTAGAATTAGTGTGAATTATTAACTGTCAAAATATTGATTAAACGAAAGAAGCTTTTGTGTAACTTACTTGTAATATATAAGGAAAATTAAAATTATTGTCTACATTTTGTTCATCTTTTACATTTTCAAAATTATCAACTTGATCTAAAATATTTGGAATATTAACATAAGTATCATTAACCCAATTAGATATTGGTTTATTTATCCATTCACGATTTGTATATTCTTCTCGAGTAGGATACTAAACATAAAAGGGAATTTTGAAAAACAACAGAATTAAAGCATATCAAATCTGAAGGGGGTTTTCTGGAGATTTTAGTAATTTTATATAGTTGAGATCATGAGTCAATTGAAGCTAGATCATCATGGAAAATCTATAAAAATATGGTGTAGCATAGGATAAAGTTAAGAAAATCGAGAAAAAAACACTTGGAGAGAGTGTAAAAAAATCAAATGTTTCACTACATATTTTATATGGGCAGTGCTTGGAGCGTTTGAAATTGTTAATAGAAACTCTTTTTACCATAACAGAGTAAACGTACAACAGGTTCAGATTTTACATAGCACATTTCATAGCATAGTTCAGTAAATGATAGATGAGATTGTGAAAAACGAATGATAAATAGTAGATAATGATTTTTACGCATGAATTTTCCATATCAACTTGGTGATAATGATGGTTCTCCTATAATTTCATCACCATAACTCATTAAAAGATTTCTTTATACAGATTCTATACGTGATGATACACTTTCCATAAAACCATTTTCTTTTAATTCAAAGAACATCACTAACTATGCTTATCTGATTCAAATTTGTGACTTCTGAACTACCTCTTTTTGTATACTAATTGATTAAATGTATGTATTTCGGTTACGTATTCACTTGAAACTACTTAAAAAACAGCACTAAATTGATTGTAAGAATTTGTATATGTGTATATATGCTAAATAAAACTTTGTAAATATTACGGCCAAAATGAAAAGGCTAACATTAGTTTAAACTT